>NC_056464.1:29389227-29525801 GCF_008729295.1 Plectropomus leopardus | reverse complement strand
ATATATATGACAGAAAACAAGGAAGAGCATAATATGTCCCCTTTAGCTGTATGGTGTACCTTTCTTACTTTCTTAAGAGGCAGAGACAAATTAATTGTGTACCATTGTCAACGCTCTTTACAAAATCAAACACCTGATTTATCTTTGAAAAGCTTTCAAGAACAGCAATGTTTATTTGNATGTGAGTGTGAGTGTGAGTGTGTGTGTGTGTGTGTGTGTGCGTGTATATATATATATATATATGACAGAAAACAAGGAAGAGCATAATATGTCCCCTTTAGCTGTATGGTGTACCTTTCTTACTTTCTTAAGAGGCAGAGACAAATTAATTGTGTACCATTGTCAACGCTCTTTACAAAATCAAACACCTGATTTATCTTTGAAAAGCTTTCAAGAACAGCAATGTTTATTTGTCAACTCTTTATTTTCTGAAATTAATTTTTAGGATCCTTAAATGGATATCAGAAAGCACTTGGCAGCTTGAGTCTTAAACGGATATGAAACAGAAAAGATAAAGGAAAAAAAGAAGAAAAAAAGGTTGGAAGTCATCTCATTTGGAAACAACTAAAACCTAGTCAAAGCACTTGTCAAAATGTCGATTACAGAGATTTGTGCTTTGACTTTTAACGGCAGCGCTGAAGAAAACAATTTTGAATTTCAACACAAGCTTAAATGACTATTTGTCACAACAATGTTCTTTGCTTGTACTAAAAAATAACCCTGTACAAAGATAGAGGCGTCATGTCAACAATGTTTGTTCAAACCTGCATTTATAAATAGTTTTTACGAGCTAAAACCACAGTGACGATATGTGCCTACCAATGATTTACAGATACACACAAATTAATTTTCTTAAACTCGCTCTTATTATTATTCTAACCTCATAGCATGGCTACACACTGAAAAGAGATCACAAGTACTTAAGTAAAGGAACTGATACTACACTGTGAAAATACTCTGTTTAAAGTAAAAGTCCTACATTGAAAATAGTACGTTAGTAAATGTAAAGTATAATCAGTAAAATGTACTTAAAGTATGGAAAGTAAAAGTACCCAATTCAGAATTTTTTTAAACACACCCAAAATTCAAAACTATTCATGAAAAAGAAATAACTTAATGACTAAATTTTTATTAGAATAGTTACCAAAGTACCAAATTCAGAAAAATAAAAACAACACCTGAAAAACTCAAAACTATAAAAAAGAAAATGTCTTAAATATTTATTAAAATAGCAGCAAAAATACCCAATACAAAACTATCTGAACAAATTATACACCTAAAAAAATAACTATAAAAAAATGACTTGAACATTTATTGAAATAGTTGCCAAAGTACCCAATTCAGAAAACTACAAAAAAAACTCCTAAAACAACTCAAAACTATTCAAAGAAAAAAAAAAAGAAATGATATAAGTGTTTATCAAAATAGTTATCAATGTATTTTCTGTCAGTCGGCTGAATGAAAAACTGAGTGGCTCTCCTCTTAATGCGATTGTATATTGTGTTTTTATGTAAATGTGGTTCGTGTCCTGTATGAATGTAATGTGATATTTACCCTTTTTAATCCCAGACGTTGGGCATGTTAAACCAAAGATAAAATGTTGCCTTTTGTATCCAAAAAGTAGACAATAATATAGTTTTTATTCTGATCTGGCGAAACTGTTCATGTCTTTGTGACCTGTCGATTCATCTGATTGTCTCATCGCTCATGTTTCTTGCCCTGTTGGACCAAAAATGTTATTTAATATTTGACGATGGGCTGTGATTGGTTATTTTAGGCGCTGTCTGTTAGGATTTTGAAGTACCTTTTTGATAAATACTTCAGTTTAAGCCACACTGATCCTCTGTGTCTCTATCCCATATGAAATGTCTGCGTATTTTTCACTGACAGTGGTCTCCATCGAGGATCCGTTTGACCAGGATGACTGGGAGGCTTGGACCAACT
Source organism: Plectropomus leopardus (assembly GCF_008729295.1). Lineage (NCBI taxonomy): Eukaryota > Metazoa > Chordata > Actinopteri > Perciformes > Serranidae > Plectropomus > Plectropomus leopardus. The sequence continues at coordinate 29,523,857 of NC_056464.1, read as the reverse complement.
TCACCGGAAGCACAGACCTGCAGGTGGTTGGAGACGATCTCACGGTGACCAACCCTAATCGCATCAGCAAGGCGGTGGAGGAGAAGGCCTGCAACTGCCTGCTGCTTAAAGTCAATCAGATTGGCACAGTTACAGAGTCCATGAAGGCGTAGGTCAAAACAAAGTGTGGGATGTGGCTAAAGATAGTTGAATATTTGACTGTATATCATATAACAAGCTGTCGTGTCTAAAAGTTGATGGTTGATTGTCGTCCTCACAGGTGTAAGATGGCTCAGGAGAGCGGCTGGGGTGTGATGGTCAGTCATCGCTCTGGAGAAACTGAGGACACCTTCATAGCTGATTTGGTGGTCGGCTTGTGCACTGGACAGGTAATTTTAGAGACTAAAAAATATTTATTGTGTCTTTTTAGAACAAAAAATTGGACATTTAGGACAAGAAAATATGTATCAGGGCTCATAAAAGGTGCTTGAGGTGCATGAAGTACTTCAGTTCAACACACAGTAATTAAAGTACTGGAATTCCTTGAAAATTTGACAATTGTTAAACTTGGTCCTTGAAAAAAAACTTGAATATAAAGAATAGAACAAAAAAAACAGAAAGATGCATTATTCTATGAAATGTATAAGATAAAAGTTTCAAACTTTGAAGCCAATATTTGCAATTATTTTTGAATGCTGCATCTCAGAGTGGCAATGGGTTGGTAAACACCAGTAAATAGTCATCGCCAGGATGTTCTGCTAGCCCGCAAAACATTCACTGGAGCAGCGTCAGCAGTTAGCACAAGTTTTGAACTGTAAATCGGCAGCGGCCGTGTGTGGACTGGATGGTGGAGTGAATTTGCTCAGTTCTCTTGCAAAAGATGGTTGTGGAGACAATTTTATCCTCGAAAATAAAAATGAACGCTTGATTAAGTACTTGAATTTCCCTTGACCCTGTCTGCATGAACCCTTATTTATTGATGAGAAAAGTATAAATAAAAGACACCATTAAGCACCTGCTCACTCTTGCTCCACTTTTCCCAGCTTCAGTCAAAATCCACTATCAAATCTATGCAAGAGAAATGATAATGAGATGATTAGGACAAAGATTAAAGGAGACAATGCATCCTTTTGGTTTAAATCATCGTGCATATTTTGTGACACTTTCAGATCAAGACTGGGGCTCCCTGTCGCTCTGAGCGTTTGGCCAAGTACAACCAGATCCTTCGGTAAGTTGCATTCTTATACAAAATAAGAAAATTTATCCCAATTGTAGTATTTTTAAAAGTATATAATGAACCATGCATGTGGTTTTCTTTCATGTCTGGAATAAAATATTTCCAGCGTCTTGCTGCTAAACTAAAACTACGTACTTGGGCAGCATTGATCGATAATTACGTTGTATTGATTCAGTTGTCTATGTTCATGCATTAATCTTAGTTTGTATCTTTTCTTTTGCTTCAAAGAGCATTGTGTTGTGTTTGTAATCAGCTTGTGTCTTTGGTGAACATTTACATTTTAAATTAAACTAGTAATACCATTATATACAAGGAAAAAGACCTACTTAAAATAAATACACACATTAAAGAGAGGAAGCTTATTTTTAACTTTTTGTTTTGTTTTTTTAACTGTAGGATTGAAGAGGAGCTGGGAGACAAGGCTGTTTTTGCTGGAAAAAACTTTAGGAAACCACTATAAATCTATAAGAACACATTTGATAATGATGGAAAACACATCAAAGAGGTAACGGTTAATGTAGAGCTACTGATCATGGTCATTAATTTATAGAGAGAACTTTACTATCAAATCTTCCACTGTATCCTGCCCAGTTTGTTAATATGGCGTAAAATATTAGACCCGATTGTAACAAAGTAAAAAGTAATATAATAATAATAAAAGTTGCACTTAAAGACCATTAATAAAGACATTTTATGAGTGACAGAGTGAATCTGGATTATTTGTCCCATGTTTCATTTTATGTTGCTGTGATGGTGTTAGGTATTTTTGTTGTAATTTGTAATTTATTTATTTAAGAAGGGACAATCTACATTAATCTACATATAAACAAATGTAAATGCATCCGAGTTAGCTGGGGAGCTAGTTTTACTCAGTAGTTCTTTGTCCGATGTTAACAGACATCCTAAAATAATTAAAAAATACAATATGTACAGTGGTTTAGACAAAAAAGAAAAAAAAGAAGATAGATACATAGCCATTATTGTCCCATAGTGAAATTTATTTTCACAGTTTGTCACAACATGTAACATATAACATAAGTGCACAAACACCGTAATTCACCCACCTCTTCCCAAGAACAAAATATAGTTAAACATGTGCAAATTAAGAATATACATGAAATCCAGTTAGCAGAAGATGCTGGTACAGTGTGAGTACTGTCATTTTAAAAGTGTTGTGATTATTTCTGCTTTTTATAAATAGATGTACAATACAGTGAAACAAATGGGCGATTTATTCTGATTATTAAGATATAGAGGGACCTGCAGAAATCTATCAAATTATGGAGAAAAAAAGATGCATACGTTTCCCAATCTTCAAATGTGTTTATTTCTTAAATCATAATTACAGGAACAAAGTGTAAAGCAGTTTTAATCTGATTTTTTATGTTTGTTACAAGGACATAACATATAATATAAGTATTTAAAATTTGTAGTATGTCAGTCATAAAGCTGTTTTATCTTATTGAGTTATTTTCTTTTTTAAATCCCATATTTTTTCAAACTCTGGCTCCTGATTCTCCTTTTAATCACTTAACTCTCTCATTGACACACAGCTACATAATGCAATAGTCCTCTGCACCTTGTGGGGAGAAGACCTGAGCTTGTTGTGTCTCTGAGCTGCTGTGTCTGAGTTCAGGTATTTATAGTGTTAACATCTTTACTTCTGTTAAAAACTCCTGTCCACGCATGGAGTGAAACATCACAAGTCTGCAGGTTGATGCAAATGAATTCTTTCATTTTTGATGGAAAACTTGCTCATCACAGTAAAATCTGTATCCAGCTGCATAGCTTAATAGTTAGAGGTTGGCAGCATTTTTTTAATTTGACAGCCAAACAGATCACAGCAGGTGATGGTTTGTAGACAACCACTCTTATTAACCTCCAAGGGAAAATAAGTTTAGTTAACTACGTGCTCACTTAAAAGTTTTGATTCTCTCATTATGAGTTATTATCCTAACTCAAACATTTAAGTACGCAATTTCTTCAAACGTGACTGATTTTTTTATGTTTAACCCCTGTGCATCCCTCAAATATGTGCGACATCTGTGTCCCTCAGGGCTAAAAAATAATTCCCAATAAAGACTGCCATAGAAATATTATGTATTACTGTATCATTACAATTTTTTTTTATGAACACTTTTAGTAACTGCTGTTCTCACATACATAAAAAAAACATTCTGTTTCAAAATTTTAACCCCTTAAATGCCAGTTTTTGTGATTAGAACTTGGTTTTTATTTAAAACAAAAAGCACAAAAGTGAATCATTTTCCATCCCATACATGCAAAATGGATTCTTTTTTTGGGTGGTATTATCGGAGCCTGAGAGAGACAAAGATTGGCAGAAACATTGATTTTGATCAATTTTTATTTTTGTTGCAGAGTCAGATTGTATATTAAGTGCGACACCTGTGTCCCTCAGGGCAAAAAATAACTCCCAATGAAGACTGCTATAGAAATATTATGTATTGATGTATTATTCAATTTTTTTTATGAATACTAGTAGTTACTTTTGTTCGCACCATACATAGCAAATATGTATCCTGTTTCTGAATTTAACCCCTTAAGAGAAGGGAACTATACATCTGTTCACCTGTGGCTCAGGAGGTAGAGCGGTGGTTGGTGGTTCGATGCCCGTCGATGGCTGTTCCATCAGTGTGTGAATGTGTATGTATTTTTAAAAACTGAGTAGCAGCTGGAAACTTGTACCTCAGCCACCAGTGTGTGAATATGTTTGTGAATGGGTGAATGTGACTGGTAGTGTGACCGTGCTTTGAGTGGTTAAAAAAATAGGAATGTGCTACACAAATGCAGGTCCATTTACCATATGAGTTATTTTTATTTATTGTAAATAATAATTAAAAGCTGCCAAATCACAGCACCAGGTTACATCCACTTTGACAATGGTGTGAATATTAAAGATTTTCAACTGAATATGATTAATTATACAGTAAAATATAAAGTTACACACAGTATATCATCTTTATATGTATATATGTAAACATATGCGCACTGTATCAGAATCAGAATCCGGTTTTATTGCTAAGTACATTTATATATACAAGGAATTTGACTTGGTGTTTTGGTACAAAACAATAAAAATAAAGGAAGAATAAAAACATTGAATTTAAACAGTATAAGAGGTAAAAATATAGAAGCAATTTAAAAGTACAAAATGAAAAAAAAAACAATATAAAGAACACAAATTGTCTGTACAAAAGATGCAGTGGAAGAAGTACAGATGTGCAGCAACTGGTTTTACAAACTGTATTTGTTTGTGTGTATATGTACGCGCACACACACACACACACATGCACGTACTGTATATGTTTATTGTATTGTGTAGGTGTATTTTTATTTACTTTAGAACTACCAAATATACCAATAATAATAACAGCAGCAGACTACATACACAGGAAATACTAATATGGTGAATATTAAAGTTTGTTTTATTAATTTTAATGTATGTTATTGTGTGTTTATCTCTCTCTCTCTCTCTCTCTCTCTCTATATATATATATATATATAATGTGTGTGTATAAGAGATAAAAATATAGAAGCAATTTTAAAATATAAAATGAAAACAAAATTACAGAATATAAAGAATACAAAAATGTATGTACAAAATGTGCAATGGAGGAAGTACAGATGTGCAGAAGTTAGTTTTACAAACTGTCTTTGTTTGTGTTTGTGTGTATATGCACGCCCACACACACACACGCACGCACATACTGTCTGTGTTTATTGTATTGTATAGGTGTATTTTTTATTCACTGTAAAACTACCAAATATACCAATAATAAGCTGCTTGATGCACCTGAAAAATCACAGCAGCAGACTACATACATATTGGTAAGACTAATATGGTGAATATTAAAGTTTGTTTTATTAATTATAATGTATGTTATTGTGTGTGTCTCTTTCTCTCTCTTTCTCTCTACATATATATGTTTAATGTGCATATAAATATATATATATATAATGTGTGTGTGTATGTATATATATGTATCCTCATTACTCATTACTATTTATTACACACAACGACAGTGCTCCCTCATTCTCCCACATTCTTACCTGCATCTTGTTTAATCTGTATATCTTTGATTTTTTTCTGGTATATCTTTGACTTTTGTACTTAAAACCTGTACATTTTTTCTTCTTCTTTGATACATGCCTATTTTTGCACTCTTGTATATTTTTATTTTGTATATATACCGATATTTTTATATATTTTTTTTCTGTACGGCTGCTGTGACAAGTTAATTTCTCACAAGTGGGATAAATAAACGTGTCCAAGTCTAAGTATATACAACGTGTGTGCATGTATGTTACACATCTATTTTTTAATATAATATCTGTATATGAACAATATGTTATGTTGTGATGTTTACTTCTGGTATTGAAAAGTAACCTCAAAATACGTGAAAACTGTCGGTTCCTCGTTAGCCGTGTTCATGTCGGCGGTGTGTTAGTGTCATGGCTTACATAATGTTTAATAAGCACAGCAGCAGCGGGCTCAGTGTGAACTGTTGTTGGATTCATGGAGGCCTGTGCAGCAGCTGATGAGCAGCCTCAGTGGTTCCTGCTCCTGCTGATCCGCGGCACATGCTCAGTTATGTACACCCAGACAACTTTGAAGGCTTAGCTGTGGCTGCTGAGGTCATTGCACTGGGAAAAAAAATAGACTGACTCCCTCCACTACACCGCCTCCATTTTGAATAGCCATGTAATAGGGGATTCGCATAGTTTTTGTGTGTATCGCCCACTGCGCCGCGTAGTGTCAACAAGCCACATCCAAACATCCTTCGACATGGACGACCTGTTCAGTCCGCGGAGGTAACTTGATTAACTTACCGTTTGCGTTTATATTTCAGTTGTTATGCATTTAATACGTCTTTAAGTGTTTTGTGGCGCTACTTTGGGAGCCGTTTGTATGAAATAGTCGGAGTGTCAGTGGTCACGAAGTTCGTGTCTGGCTAACAAGCTAGCCAAATAACACCGTAATGTTACTGTCTCGTTAGCAGCTAGCAGCTCCTTGTTAAAAAATGGTTTTCTGCTCGCTTTAATGTCGCTAACAGTTATTTCTGCAGCTGTTATTTGAAGTAACGTCAGTAAAGCAGATTAATCTCATGCATCGTTTAATAATAAATCGGCTGTTATTCCCTCTGGGTTTGACGTGTGCTGACACGGGTCGTTGTCGCTACATGTATATATGTCAACGACATGTTGTGCATGCTAACGCTGATATTTATTTATTTTTTTATTGCATACTTTAGCTCGCAGTTTACCACGAGCCGGAGTCAGCCAGCTACTGTCAACCTGTTAGTATCTTCAAAGTAGCACACACTGTTCTCGTAATGGTGACCGTAAAAATTAGCAGCTCATGTTATGATTGATTGACAGTGTTTTGCAGTAGCTAGCGTCGGATTTCATTCATGTAATATAAGGAAACGTCGCAGGTCACAGCTGAGATTGGCTCGCAGTGATGGAGGGGCGGGATGTTATTCTGCTGCTGAAATCAGTGTGCAGGGGGAGGGAGGCTGCTCTGACAGCCAACTTATACACATATCGATCATCCGTCTGTCTGCATACTCTACAGCTTTAATTACCTACTTAATAACAGCTCATATACATCAGACTTACTTGGCTGTGTATATGAGATTCACTTTTACTTAACTCTCAACAATGTCAAAACTGTAGTGGCACATTATTATTGTTATTTAACATGATGATTTATTAACCTTTACATAGTGGTTTGTACATTGTAATGTAGGCATGCATTTTTATATTTTTACACACTTTACATACTCTGCATATTTTGCATGTTTTACTCTTTAAAATACTTTACATACTGGTGTGAATTGAAGCATCGATGCACAGATGTTTATTTTATATTTTTAATTGATTTAAGATATAATAATATAGATTTTTAAGATTTCTTTGCACAAAACAAGAGGAACACAATAAAAAAAAGAAGCCGAGTTTGTGCAGGTGAGATTAAGAAATCCCAAGGGGTTTATAAGGAATCTCACCTCAATAAGGATAATAAATACATATGTCGCATAATAGATTCATTTCAGTTCAATTCAATTTTATCTATAAAGCCCATTATTACAAATCACAATTTGCCTCAGAAGGCTTTATAGCATCAGACGTTCCTCTTTTCTTGGACCCTCACGGTGACCAAAAAAGTAAACAAACAAGCAAACAAAGTCAATAAGCAAAGTAAATCAAGAAAAAACAATTTAGAAATAAAATAATGAAGTGGGAGTGTGAGCGTGTTAGTGTATGGATCTGTATGACTGTGTGCGCACGAATGTGTGAAAGTGCGCATGTACTTATTTCTTGTTTTCTCACTTCTTATTTCTGCTACTTCTCTATAATTCCCTAAACTTTGTATTAGAGCAACTGTAACAAATCACAATTTGGTCCCAGGTATCAGAAAAGCATTTCTGATTCTGATGATAAACAAAGAATGCTTTATTTATTTATTTATTTTTATTTCAGGAGCCTGAACAGCACTCAGGGCGAGATAAGAGTGGGACCAAGTCATCAGGTACATCCTACTTCAACTGAAATGTTATTTATGTCATATTTTATGTCATTAATTATTAAAATAATGAATGCAAACTATTTTTTGTGGATGACGAAATATGCGTAAGAAGGCTATTGTTATAGCGTACCTGTCTCTGACTGGTTTGCCTTCAGAACAGACTATTAGGCTCATTATGAAACTGGTCAGACCTGTCTGTTCAGTGTGCTTTGTTATTTGCATGTCACACAGTTTGTGTGCTTATCTGGCGTGTTCAATTGGAGGATCTATTTGATCATCATATTTTGTGAAATAGATTCTTGCAGATACAAACATCAGTAAAATCTATTTGATTATAATGAAATCCTTAACCCATTAATTACTGTAATTACATATGCTACTAATACACATTTTTGCCTGTTCAATCACTTTTAAAATGCAAATGACTGTTTTCCAGTTTCTTATAATGGAGTCTTGAACATTTTGTGAACATTGTAATAAAAGAAGTTTGTGAATTGTGCCCCATAATTATCCCTTTTTACACAAACACTGGTATATTTAGACATTAAGTTGCTGTAACTTTGAGGTGGTCTAATATGTGTTTGCTGGTCTTGTCTTTGTTTTCACTGCAGGCCAAACTTCCAGAGTTGCAGCCGCGGCCTGGTATTGGTTTACAGACTCAGACAGAGAGTGAGGAGCTGATGTGGACGCCTGGGGTCAATGACTGTGACCTTCTCATGTACCTCAGAGCTGCCAGGTCAGTGCCTGCACTGTACTGATTACGATCTCTTGAGTTGTTTATAAAGTAGGACTGTACTGAATGTCTTTTTTCTTTTTTTTGTTATTTAAGGTTCTATTGTGGTTTTAAAATGAAGCTGTGATGACATCATCACCCTAAAAAAAATAAAAATTCTCAAACATAATCCTCAATTTGAATAAAGTGATTCATGCAACTAAAATAATCAATCATTTTTTATTGAAACAACACATTTTTAATGAATGAAATGTACTTAATGGGGCTGTAAGACTGCCCTGTTAATACAAGTATGTGGCTGCCTTTGTGTGCTGCAAGCAGGAGAGCTAACAGTTGTTTGACCACAATAAAAATGTTGTTTTTGAAAGGCTAAACCCCAACAAATATTGACTGGAGCAGAATATTTAGTTAGATAAAAACATGTTGTGAATTTTGTAAGTGTTTACATCTCTTTTTTTTCCATAAATCTTGACACTTGGATTTTACAAGGCTTTGGAGTTATGAAAAAATGTTTGGAGTTGGAAACAATCCTAAGCAGCCACCCCTGCAATCTAATTCTACAAATAGTAATAAAAGTAATACTAATAAAATAAGCATAGCTTAATCTTTATCAGGAACTGAACAGAAATATCAAGTTTAAATGAATGAGAGTACATGCAAAAAAAAGCTCCACTGCATGCGAATGTTGATTTAGGATTTGATTAGGAAGGGGGGGGATTTTTGGATAATTTTCCAATGAACTCTGATAATTAACTTGCAGCCATGTCCCTACTGAACAACCAGATGTTGTTTAAAATGCCCCTACTATTTAACTTATCAGTAATCAAATATTACCTCACTGTGTCAAACCAGTACCTATAGGAGATCAAGTGGGACATTACTGTACTGTCAAAAGGCAAAAATAATTAGAGAAACGTGGTTAACAACTGCTAGTTTTCTGCACCAGAGCCGCCACTAAGAAGCATTTCAGAATCACTCCATGGAATCAGACTGAAAATGAAACCATAAAAGTGTAAAAATATACCCGTAATATTTATTTCATCTGTGTAATTTCAAGGAGCATGGCGGCATTTGCTGGGATGTGTGATGGTGGATCCACGGAGGACGGATGTCTGGCGGCCTCCCGTGATGATACCACTCTCAACGCGCTCAACATGGTGAGGAGCACAACCTGAATTAGATTCATCAGTAGCAGGTAAATCAAAAGATTGCAGATTAACATCTTTGTCTTTCTCATTTGTAGCTACATGCAAGTCATTATGATGCAGCCAAAGCTCTCCAGCGTCTGGTGAAGAAGCCTCTACCGAAGCTTATTGAGAAATGCTGGTCGGAGGATGATGTGGTGAGACGCCTGTTTTCTGATCAGATATTGACTACCTTAACAGCAAATCAGTATTGTACTTTATTTTAAGAGTTATCTTCGACATTTGTTTAATAAATGGTGCCATAAGTGACAAGATCAGCATTATCTGTGCTTGAGCTTTTTTTTTCGCAACTGCATATTATTTAATTTTAACCATTGTCGTCCTCTCACCTGTTTCCCAACAGAAACGCTTCATCAAAGGCCTGAGACAGTACGGAAAGAATTTCTTCCGCATCCGGAAAGAATTTCTGCCCAGCAAAAAGACAGTAATTGAATACTATGTTTTTTGTGCACAGAACAATTTGCATTTCATGGTAGCTATATTTTTGATTAGAAACATATCTCAGATTGTTCCTGAAGTTGTGTGTTTTTCTCCTCAGGGAGAGCTGATCACTTTCTATTACCACTGGAAGAAAACTCCTGAGGCTGCAGGAACGAGAGCTTATCGACAGCAGCGCCGACAGCCGTCCTCTCGCAAAGCAAAAACTCGCTCTGCGGCAGTTCCTGTTACCCCATCGCGAAATTATTCAGGTGAGCACTCTTAAGAAATGTGTTGCAATTTTTGTTTCCAATCATGCAGATTAATTTTGTTCATAGTTGTGTGGTCACAAATTGGGGATTTGACCGTTTCGTTTGCAGTGGATGTGAGTTCTGCCAGTGAGGATGACCTTGATAGTGAAGACAGCGAACAGGAAGTCAAGAGCTGTGGCCACTGTGGTACAACAAGTGAGTACACGTCTTTATTAGACATCTGTCAGACTGGGCTCAGTGTACCTCTTTAAAAGCCTTTTTAACGTAAGAAAATGCTTTGACTGTGATGCAGAATAGTGCTTTGAGCAGTTTGTAAACTGAAGTGATTTTTCTTTCTTTAAACAGCTTCTAAGGATTGGCATCAGGGGCGAAGAGACAACCCACTGCTCTGCACGTCTTGTCGCACATATGAAAACAAACATGGATGTCTTCCGCCAGCTCCAAAATCTGCAGGCGCTCCATTCATGTTCAAACCTGTCAAAGAGGAAGAGGAGGTGAACAGCAAGCATGGCATGAGGACGCGGCGGAGCAGAGCACCTGTAAGCCCCCAGGCTGACGGATCAATCACACCGTCATCTTAATTACTTTTTATTAAGATTCAAAAGGATTGTGTTTGAAAATGCAGTTAAAATGTCATAAATGATATAACACAGATTAGACACCCTTATTGAATCTGTCAAAATGTTTTACTTTCACTCTTGAGTCTGGAGTCTGTCTTCTGCATTAGGGGAAATGTGTCTGTCTTGCACGTGTTGTTACAATAATACAATACAATAATTACAACCATACTAATTACTGATTTTTTTTCTTCTAAAGCAGCTTTCATCTTTAAGAAGTGGCCACAGGAGGCTGACGGGCTCGCCCACCAGCGAGGATCAGCAGTCCAGCAGCCAGCCCTCCCTGAGCGGAGCAACTTCTAATTCTTTGAGATCGTCTTCCACAGATAACAAGAATGAATCCAGCAAGAAGACGAACAAGGTAAACACAATCATACACATGTTGCACGTTGCTCCTGTATGACACTGTTACGCCCCAGAAGCAACATAAAACCCAGTTTTTAAAGGTAAATCAAAGTTCTTATTTTAATTAAGAAAATAAGGAGTACTGTGTACAATAAAAGGGTGAGGCTTAACTAGAACAGAAGAGCTTGCGGGTGCTGTAAAAAATCAAATAAATGATTATAACAAAAAGAGGGCTCTTAAAAACAGAGCTATTAAATGTATCTCATAAAGAGAAATGTAGAAATGAAAACCTGTTTCCAAAGTGCTGGACAAAAAAATATACAAACCCCTGAACCTTGTGAATTTAACAAAGGAACCAACTCGAAATCTGTAATTTAAAACTAATATCAGTCCAACAAAATTTAACTAGTGCCTCATACAACACTGTAAATCAATTTCAAAGTACTTCAAAGTGGCGATTTGCACAAATCAAGCCGCCCAGAAGTTTCTGGCTGGTCAGGCGTTTATTTTGTCCGTGAGCCTCCATTGCACCAAGCCAACTGGCAAAGCAAAGATTGAACACGGTGCTCCAATCACAGTCTCACTCTCACACTTACACACCTTTAATGGAGGAATCAATCGAGTGCAGGTGCTGACACATCCTAATTTGCATAAAACATCTTCACAAGACAAGGTTATGGAGGAGGAGCGGGGTTGGCTGTGGCCATAACAGACATGATCTGATTAAACCCAGCTTCATATTATTTGATTTTGAAATTATTAGCACACAAGATGTGATAAAAACAAGTAGGTAATAACAAACCTTGGAAAAAATTGTGCTGGAGAGGTTAAGAAAGGGGCTTATAGTAAAAAACTCCCCTCTAGAATTTACAATCTATGGAAATACTGACAGTTATTCTCTCCCTAACATGACAACAAAACAAACAAGTAGTTATAATAATCATAAATGGAGCAGACACATACACATCAACACAGCCAATACATTAACTACAACACAGGAGTTTTTTCATGTTAGACTTGAGCGATGAGGCGTTCTTCAAAGAATGCTGTTGAGCTGATAAAAGTTTATTCAGTCACAACCAGCATGTATGTGAAATTGTACGTTACACATTATATTTAGGTGAGTTAAACAATGTGATACATGTAATACTGCTGCAGCCTTAGATGCTTGTTGACTGTCACTCGTTGTGGTTTTGTGTCAGTCGTTAACACCACTGTGTAAACGTCATGGTGTGTCCACAGAAGATAAAAGAGGAAGTGATGTCACCAAAGACAACAAAGCGTGTACGGGAGATTCCCGCTCAGGAGCCCGACGAACCTGAAAAAGTTACACCGAAAAGGCCGAAGACACGGGTGAGAGGGAACACTTGAGCTCTTTTTTCGCCTGCAGGAGTTTACCCAGGGACTAGGAACGCGGTGCATTTCGACCACAGGGACCAGAGTCTAAAGTTCTGAAGACATTATTTTACCCCCAAAAAGTCCCTGATCTGTGGGTTTTATGAGGGGTGGGGTTTGCAGGGATAACTGCTGCTTATTACGCAATCACACACAGCACTGCTGGTTCAACCCGTGTATCGCCACATTTATGAAACTACTCATTTTATATCAATTTAGTACCATTTAAGGATGCAGAGAGAGCACTGCACTTTGCTGATTACTTGACAAGTAGAGTTAGGCTTTGCTATCAGCTTACAAAATTGTTCTCGAAGAGAGAAAGAGAGAGAGACAGTGTTGCAGTGCTGTGAGAAAGCCAGTGAATAAGAGAAATGAAATGTTATTTTGTGATTGTTTCACAGTGGAGACAGACACTCTTGGTTTCATTTTTTCCCTCTGCATTTCATTCATTACATCCAACATTCTGTGCAGCAGTAAACATCATAGCGAGAAAAGACCTGTAGTGTATATTTTTCAAAAGTGTATTTTAGCTGAATCAGGGGCAAACTGTACTGCAGGCTGCAGGGTGTGTTCACTCCTGTGACTACCAGCAGCACTCGTTCCAGCATGTTGCTCTTTCATACGTCAGTGGACTAAAACAGAGATTTTATTTGCTGCTTGATGCAAAAGGAAAACTTGCAACGTTTTTATTTTCTATGACTGATACCAGTCAAGTCTTCTCCTTTATGACAAGTTATGTGATGTAGTGCGACGGCGTTACTTATGGAAAGTGAGACTGAGAGTATGTGTGTAGAAAATTAATGTAACCTGATCGGCAAGCGCTGTGGACACAGTAAAATGCACGGTTTTCTGAAATGAAAAAAATTTTTGCGGGTCCTCGGAAAAGTTTTGAAAATTTGTCCATGAAAATGTGTGGGAACCCTGACTCTTTAGACCTTGGTGGAAATGCAGTTAACAACAGGATGAAGAAACCTTTTAGTTCCTTAAAAAGTTGTCCCTGGGACCAAACGTCCCAAGAACTTTGCGTTAAAAACATGGCTATATCCCAATTTAACATGAAACTTCCCCAAAGGTGCTCATTTGAGACATTTTCTGCAGCAGTGACGGTAAATGTCTTATTTTCTGTAATAAGCCCATGAGTCCAAAAATGTCAGAGAATACTCTGCAGTGAGTTTCAAAATGTGAGTAATTAATTCCTTGTTGGGAACTCATCCTACATAATGCTATCTGAGCACAGAAAGGTTTATAATAATAATAATCTGTTGCAATATAATTCAATTGCTCCTCCAGGATCCACGGGGTTCGCGGTCGGAGGGAGAGGCCGAGGTAGAGGAGGAAAGCTCCTCAGAAAGCCGCAGCGCTCAGGACGACGGCAGCAGTGACACCAAAGACATCGATCAGGACAACCGGAGCTCCTCTCCCAGTATTCCTAGCCCGCAACAAGGCAACGAGAGCGACTCTGACTCATCTGCCCAGCCAAACGGCGTCCCATCAGAGCCAGTTGCTCCTGCTGCTGTGCTGGCTGACACACCAGTCACACAGGCTCTCCCCTCTCAGGGTCCTACCATCACTCCTCAGCCAACGCAAAGCACTCCCCCTGCTGATTCTGCTCAGAGCCCCCCTCCTCCTTCTCCAGACCCCCCTCAGCCAGCCGCCGGGCAGTCAGCTGCCACAGAGGGTCCGAACATCCGACCACAGCCCGCCTCTCACTCTCTGTCTGGTCCACCTCCTCTTCCATCAGCACCGGGTCAGGACTCTCCTCTTTCTCCAGCGTTTCAGGTCCCGCCTGCTCTCAACTCTGCACAGCCTCTGCAACCTCGTGGCCCGTCACCTCAGGCCCCCCAGCGACCCCCGCCCTTCTTCAGGGAGTCTCAGCTCCCCCAGTCTCCCCAGTCTGGCCCACATATCAAGCCTCCTCCCACCACTCCCATTCCACCTTCACACAAACAGATGCCACACCATTCTGCTCCACCTTTCCCTCAGATGCCCTCCAATCTTCCCCCTCCCCCTGCTCTAAAGCCGCTCAACGCTCTGCCAAACCAGCATCCCCCTGGTGCCCCCCCTCCCCCTCTTCAGCTCATGCCGCAGCCTTTGCCAATGCAGTCCATTCCCACCCAACTTTTTTCTGTGTTTAAAAAAAAACTGCATATGCAGGCTAATTTTGGTCACCCACCTCCTGCTGCAGCTTCACACTCTCTCACCTCCGCACCAGCTTCTGCCATTGGCCCTGTCCCGAGCCTCCAGCCGTCATTCCCGACTCTTCCTCTGAGACCCTCGCCGAGCTCCACAGCAGGAGGATCACAAGTTCAGATAAAAGAAGAGCCAGTGGATGAGATTGAAGAGCCTGAGAGCCCACCGTCTCCGCCTAGGAGCCCCTCGCCAGAACCCACCATCATCAACATGGCGAGCCATGCCAGCCAGTCTGCGAGGTATGTCTTTCTTTATCAGCAAATTCACCAAAAAAGGGGTTTCACTCATCTTGAAAAAATTGGAAGGCATGGAAAGCAACACAAGCGGTCAATCAAACTGAACTAAGGTTCGGTCCATTTCTGGTGTGAAAACATTCGTTGGATGGTTCAGACTTTTGGACCAGTTAAAGGATGTGTTTGCTCAGGCGTAGAATTATGTCAGCCGAATCAGATTTGGCAGTTAAATATGAATATTTGGGTTTTTCTGTGTTTAAAAAAAAACTGCATATGCAGGCTAATTTTGGTGGAAAATTGGTCCAACTAACAGGAATTGCGCAATGTTGCAATTTTGTGGGAAAGTTTTTTTTTATTCATATTAAAATCAAAAATGTGCATCTGTTATTTCTCCTAGGTTTATCAAACACTTGGATCGTGGTTACAACTCCTGTGCCAGAACAGACCTGTTCTTCACGCCGCTTTCGTCCTCCAAACTGGCCAAGAAAAGAGAGGAGGCCGTGGAGAAGTCCAGGAGAGAAGCTGAGCTCAGTGCTCGACAAGAGCGCGAAAGAGAGAAAGACAGAGAGAGAGAGAGAGAAAGGGAGGCCGACAGAAATGCGGTGAGTGAAACAGTCTGGTCATCAGTATTTTTTTCACTTTTCTGTCACAAAACATGTATGAATTTTCTCACACGCTGTCTTTGTTTACAGAGAGCCTCCAGCTCCTCCCACGACAGTCGTATGAGTGATGCACAGATGACGGTTCAGGTTCACGGACGTCCCTCTTTTGAGCAGCCGCCCACCACTGTGGCCGCTGTGCCCCCCTACATTGGTCCTGATACTCCTGCTCTCCGCACCCTGAGCGAATACGCCCGACCACATGTCATGTCCCCCACCAACCGCAACCATCCTTTCTACGTGTCACTGAGCCCGGGCGACCCCCTGCTGGCCTACCACATGCCTGGCCTGTATAGTGCTGAGCCCAGCCTCAGAGAGCGCGAGCTGAGGAACCTCCGCGAGAGGGAGCTCCGCGAGAGGATGAAGCCCGGCTTTGAGGTCAAGCCCCCAGACATGGAAACTCTACACCCCTCAGCCAACCCCATGGAGCATTTTGCCAGACACGGGGCCATCGGTCTTCCCCATATACCGGGGCCTCCGCACCACTTTGCACCTTTCCATCCCGGGCTGAACCACCTGGAGCGGGAGAGGATGGCGCTGGCAGGACCTCAGCTGCGCCCAGAGCTGAGCTACGCAGAGCGGCTCACTGCAGAGCGGCTCCACGCAGAGAGGATGGCGTCTGTGGCGACCGACCCTGCTGCCAGGCTGCAGATGCTCAATGTGACGCCGCATCATCACCAGCACTCACACATTCACTCCCACCTCCACCTGCACCAACAGGATCCCCTCGGCCAAGGTGAGGACGGACTTATTGACGTTACGGAGTCAGCAGTAATATATCTGGTGGTGTGAAGTTGACCTGCATTTACTATGTGACTTTATTCCTTCATCCAGGTTCAAGCCCTCATCCTCTTGTGGACCCCATGGCAACAGGACCACGTCTGGCTCGGTTCCCCTTTCCTGGCGGTCCGATCCCCAATGCTTTACTCAGCGATCTTCCTCATGATCATGAGATGCTGCGCCACCCACTGTTTGGTGAGTAAAGTCAGCTGGGGTTGGACCGGTGTGAGCATTTTTCAGACCAGTTTGATATTAAGCCAAACACCGGACCGGACCGCTTTACCAAACTTTACCAGTTGTCACACTTCATTCAGCAGTCAATCCTGAGTCAAACATAATAACATTGTGTCCCAACAGAAAGCGAGTATCTAAGCAATGCAATGCAGATTGAGTTGGATTTAGCTCTGTGACGTCGGCTACTTTTAAAATTGCCAGAGCGTTACATAATGACGAACTCTGGTTCAGACAATTTGCATTTCTTAAGCCAGTTTAAGATAGTGCACCAGAACGGACTGGCAAAACTGTAAACTGGCTCAACTTTAATCTCAACTCATTACGCCCACAACTTGACTCTTTTAAGAGTCCAGCCCGTTTAATTTGTCTTTTTTTGTGTTTGTTTCTCATAGGAGCTGCATATCCACGAGAGCTGCAGGGCCCGATTCCTCAGATGTCCGCTGCTCACCAGCTCCAGGCCATGCACGCTCAGTCTGCAGAGCTGCAGAGGATGGCGATGGAGCAGCAGTGGCTGCATGGGCATCACCTGCATGGAGGCCCTCTGCCGAGTCAGGAGGATTATTACAGGTGAGGTTTGTGAATGTCTGATCTAGGTAGCAGGCTGAAACAATAAATCGAAGAAAACACCAGAGAGAAAAGAAAATCTCAAAAACTTTATTGCAATGTTTCATCACCTCACATGCAGGTGTTTAATTCAGAGTACATTTTTATACTTTTTTAATACTTTTTTATAAACGTTAGATGAATAAAAACAGAAAATAAAACTGAGAGACACAAAACTCAACTAAACCAAAAAGAAAAAGGGGGGAGGTATGCAGTAGGAGAGGGGGGTTTGGGATGGGGGGAGTATCTGTTTATTGCAAATCTTCTTGAGTCTCTCTTCGGGGTGAATCTTATTCCAAATTTAATGCGATCTCTGATTGTAAAGGTTTTTCCATGGACGAAATGTGTTCTCTTGTTAGTAGTCATGAAGTTAGTTTTGGTGGGTTTGGCTGTTTCCATGTTGCGCCAATATTCTGCCCAGTATTCTGTTTTAAAGATACGATTGTGGAACGGCGGGACAGAGTTGTCTCAGCTTTTAGCCAGCAGTGGAGGTAGTAATGAGGACGTCAGTGTAAAAGGTACAGCTGCCAGAATGGGACAGGTGTGATACTTTTACAGAGTTAAGCGTGCAGCACACCGCCGGATTTAAAAAGCAGCTGGTAGCAGTCAGTGGCTAACTCAAACATGAAAAGCAATGAAGACGTCTGAAAATTAGGGAGACAGTGTGTAATCCTTAACCAGAAGGCGAGATCAGCCGCCATATAACAGAGACAGATAATGATTTTAATTGCCATGTTTAATTGGCGTTCAGACATAATACAAAACTAATGTAGCGAGTTGTGTAAAAAAACTTCTTTCTACACGGAGTAATTAATCAAAATGATTCATTACTCTTTTTGAAAGTAACAAGTAATGTGTGTAATTCCCATTTGAGTAACGAGTCCAACACTGGTTACACGTTTCGCCTCTTTTGCTTCCGGGTTTTAGGCATGCTGTTTAAAATCACAGCCTGGTGCAGCATGATGCCGCCGTTGTTTAGATCTGTGTAAAAATGCGTTCACACACAATATATAAAAGAAGGACATTAGCCAATTTTATTTTTCCTGGTGGCTCAGTGGATAGAGCAGGCGCCCCATGTATAGAGGCTGTGTCCTCGCTGCAGCAGCCACAGGTTCGATTCCAGCCTCGGCCCTTTGCTGCATGTCACCCCACCTCTCTCTCCCCCCCTCACACTTGTGCTGTCCTATTAATTAAAGGCAAAAACGCCCAAAAAATATCTTTAAAAAAAAAAAAAAGTAGAAAATATGAATAAAGAAATATCTATCAGTGATATAACCGTAGCTATGAGACTTCATAACACATAAAGTCCTTCAGTATTTTTTCAGTCACTTTTTTCAGCCATTGAGCCAAAACCATCACCATCATGCCACATTACTCAGTTAAAATGTGTTTCACAGCCAAGTGCTCAAAGTGTTTCCTTTGTTTCTTTCTGAAGCCGTCTGAAGAAAGAAGGTGACAAGCCATCTTGAGTGCCAGGTGGTGCATGCCCTGAAACCCGACACTCGTACCCAAATAGAATACTGTGTACTTTTAAGACTGTAAGAGAATATGTGTGTCGATTTTTTGGGGTTTTGTTTTAATATATTTTAGAAAAATCTTTGTGGATCTTTATGTGCATTCCTTGTTCAGCACTTACTGGGACTGTCAAAGTCCGTCTGAGTTTTTCATATCACTTAAGACTTTATACTAGTTTTATTATCAAAATAACGATCCAGTCTCACCCGTTTGCTTGAGATTTAAAGTGACAGATTTTCTCTAACATAATGTAGGATTGTTTCATGAATTTGCTAAAACACAGCTCTTTTAAAGGATATGAAAACAGACTGACTTTGGTGTTGAGTTTAAATATCTATGATTTCTAAATCGTTTCCTTGTACAGAATGACATTTAAATCAGTGTTTGAATGATTGTAACGACCTAGCATGACTCAGCCTTCATTTTTCACCAAACTAGAGTAGCAAGTTGCATTGTGGTGTTTAGACTTTGAAATATTAATAACAGTAATAAGCATAGTAGAGGTTGGTTTTACTCTTAAATCTGCTAAATATTTGTCTAAATCCTAAAGTTTTATATATCAAGATATCTTTTCACAGTATAACCGAAGCTTTTATTCGCTCATTTTTTGAGACTGTAAATATTACATGTTCACAATATTCTATAAGAATGAGTACTATTGATATAGCAGTAGAAGTGAACACTTGACCCTTGATTCAGCACGATAGCAGTAAATCATAAGCTAAAACAGTATATAGTATTATAAGGCGAAATAATTATTAATTGGACCATGATCTGTCACTGCGGACAGAACGCTTTACTAGAATGATGTATTAACATTGTTTTGAGGAGATTGACTAAATTGGAGAGAAATTAAATCTTGAACATTTTAATTGAATATTTGAAAGAACTGCCTCTAAATTCAATATTTATGTGACATAACATGAAAGTGTATCCATTGCATATTTATTTCAATAAATATTTCTGCAATGACACCTTATTCTCTTTGCAGTGGGAGTTCCTCTTTAGCAACAGACTGCGGTTTATACAGTTTTTTTGGTACGCAGACATAAACATAACACCCAGGCCACACTGCCTTAGTGAGGATCATGTAACCTCTTGTATTTATTTTTTTTGGTTTTTTTTCGGTGTCTATTTTAACAGGTTTGAGCGGTGCAGCTGCGTATTTGCGCATCATACCACCTGTCTCTACAGATTCAATGTCTATATCTGTCACAGGCATAAACAATATAAACATCTCGACGTTTCTAGTTTCCGTTTAAAATAAAAGTCCTTTTGATAGAAATCCTTCAATTTTTTACCTTTTTAAGACTTTTTTTCCTGAAATATTTGAACGACCATTTTGTTGGCAATACATTGTTTTTCATGTCTTCATAAATGAGTGGAGGATCAGCTTTTACTTGTTGAAATACAGTTTTTACAGCAGTTGGCAGCTCTGCAGAAGTGCAGTCTGTGTGAACACTGCGTGGAACCGCAGCAGTTCAGTGAGTTAGCCGCCTCGCACTGCTGTGTCCCGGGCGTTGTGTTGTCTAGAGTTGCAAGTAATGATTAAATAGTTGTAAACTATTAAATTAATTGTCAACTGTTTTTATAATCAATTAATTGGGCTTGAGTAATTTTTTAAAAAAAGTCAAAATTTGCCGATTCCAGCTTCTTAAATGTAAATATTTCCTTGTTTCTCTACTTCTCCATGAGAGTAAACCAAATATCTTTTGGATTGTGGACAAAACAAGACATTTTAGGACTTTATTTTGGACTTTGGGAAACACTGATTGACATTTTTCACCATTTTTTAAACATTTTTTAGACCAAACAACTACTGGATTTATCAAGACAACAGTCAACATTGAAAATAATCGTTAGATGCAGCCCTAATGTTGCCTAATAAAAGAGTCCAAATATAAATTCTACCTTTGTAAAAAGTATGATGATCAGTTTGTTTTGACTCAGTTTTTAGAGACACGTTGATTCAACTGATTTTGGAAAATGTAGTTTCTGTTGCTGTTGAACTGTAATGCATTAGACAGACAGGTGTTTCTGTTATTTTGTCCACTCTGTTAATATCAATAAGGGCTAAATAACAGAAACATCTCTGTGTAATGTGATGTACTGTAGGTTGCATTAGTAGCAGCTTGCATAAACTGTGAAACAGTACACTTCATGTTAGCTTTTTTTTCATGCACACATCAACTTAGACAGAGAGGAGTTTGATGGTTTTATTGTGTTAAATCATTTATTGCACAGCATATGTCATATATGTAAAATCATATGTACCCGGTCTTGTTTGACAAGAGATATGAAAATGTTTTCTGGCAACAACCATTTGCTTATAGATCTTCACACAAAATGTGACAGCAGATAATTTAGAGGTAATACATGAACGTGTCTGAGACAGCAACACCTAACAGATGTGTCAGTTTTATTTTGCTCATGTGTACAGGCAAATATATTGAATAGCTAATTTTAAAGCTTATTTTGGCCTTTTCAATTCGCACTATTTTAGGCCAATGGTTCCCAACCTGGTGGGCTGGATTAAATTAAAGTCCCTTTCTACAGGAAAAAAAATTCACCGAAATCTGACTTTTGCACCAGAAAAGGTTAGAATCTGCATTTATTCCCGGCACAAATGACTCTGCAGCAGTGGTGGAATATAATTAAGTACATTCACTCAAGTACTTTATTTAAGTGTGAATTTGAGGTACTTGTACTTTAAATTTAAACTTTTTATGCTACTTTATTCTTTTACTCCACTACATTTTTAGAGGGAAATATTGTACCTTTTACTTCACTACATTTATCTGACAGCCAGAGTTACTTAACAAATCAAATGTTTTGCATAAAAAACATAAGGGTTTCTAAAATATGTTTGTTATGAATTAAATTACCAAAGAGTTTATACAAGCACAGCTGCGACAGTTGAATCAATCAGTCAATTCACAGAAAATTGCAAACTATTTTGAGATACATTTAAGTATTTTTCAGGTGCCTGGGATGGGTTTTATTCCGATTTGGTTAATAATTTTGAGCTTTCTTCTTTTTTAGTAGATAAAAACAATTGTATACTTTTACTTTTTGTACTTTAAGTACAGTTTCCTGATTATACTCACTTTTACTAAAATAAAATTTTCAATGCAGGGCTTTTTTTGTTAGTATATTTACTGATCTGAATACTCCTTCCATCACTGCTCTGCAGTAATCACCGGTATTTATCAGCTCCTGCAGTTTATTACCAAAGAAAAAAAACCCAATAAAAATCTGCCATACAGAGTCACGTTCTTCTCTGTGTAGTTAAATTTTGTGTAGTTTTACCTCTTCAGGCCTGTACATACTATTTAAATAAAATTGTCTGAATGTAAAAAATCATTCAGAACAGTTCACAACACAACACACGCAGCCTGTGATGAGAGGTCACAAGTAGACATGGCTTTATATTAAAGGGACACAAAGCCAAACAGTTTGGGAACCACAGTTTTAGACAACGCTTACCCATCATGCACAGCTCAAGCAGTCACCTACTAAACCTTCACTTACAACATACATACAAACCAGACCAATGCTGTATCTGCAAGACTTTCCTAAGTTTTCATCCTTTTTTGCCATCTTTTACAGAAAGACGCCCCACATTCACTTTGCATCTGCTAAGAAGCAAGCAGCCATTAAAACTCAGCTTGATTGCAGCTGTATGACATACACACCTGTGACATTCACAAACAGCAGGTGTGAAAAATAATTAGCTTCTGTGCTTACAGCGTGGTCCTTATATAAACATCAGTTCACTCAGAAATGGAAAAAAACAGTCATTAAAAGTTTAACATTCAGCTGAAATGATTTAAACGTTTAGAGGATAATACTGGACATAAGTTTTAAATTCCTTATTGTCAGCAAATCCCATGAAAACACCAGACCAAGTCTTTGTCCGTCTCTCAATACTTTATTACTTACCCGTCTTTGGCTCTCAGCTCAGTTTTTTCCTATCAGGTCACACATGTATACTGATTAAATGAAATAATAGATTTTTAAAGCTAAATAATTCCCAAATGAACTGGGCACTGTAATTCTCAGCAAATGTAACCAGGAGGATAATGTCAGTTTCTGCATGTGTACACTGTTTTTTAAATTATTATACAGTCAGTTTACTAATGTGATTTGTATATGTTACATTTTTCCTAAACTCAAAATATGCCCTTTGACATTTTAATTCTCACATTACACATCTTTTTTTACCTCAAAATTTTATCCGGTAAGTTTTGTTTATCCAGCCCTTAATATTTACTCTTATATGGATTAGTTTTTATTGCAAATTTTGGCTTTTAGCACATCTTCTGTAGAAAATGTCCCCGCATTTCATTGCACATGTTGAAAATATGAAAATGTGACGAATAAATCTTTGAAACTTGATCTAGAATCTTGAAATAGTGCATCTGATGGGAACTATTTTCATCTGCTGATTTGCTACTAAGTATTTTCAGCAACAGGATCATATCTGTGGGACAGACTCTACAGCAGTGATATTCAGTTTATCTGTTAGAGTGCAGGGTGGTCCGCCTGCCACACTAGGATTTTTTTATTGTACTTTGAATGTAGATATGGTTTCAGAGTGCATAAAAACCATCAAAATAGAGCTATTTTTAATTACAATTTCAAAAAAGTGCCTACTGAGGATCCCTAGGACACCCCATCAGAGCCCCTGGGCAAAGCAAGTTAAATATTCCCGCTCAACAGTGTCCAAATTCATTGTAATAAAGTGACGGGGGTCTCTGTTGTGGAGACTTTGGTAACAGACTGTATTTGTAATCAGGATCAATTCATTGTTAGTTTGTCTATTTTATGGAATCTATTGACAATAGGAAACTTAAAGTTTAAATAAAAATGTCCATCTCACTTCAGGCTGAAAATCACTTTGCAAACATCTACCTTTACACGCTGTATTGTAACTTGAAAATCAATGCATACACTGAGACATCAGAAGTAATAAATAGCAGATATATTTTTATGGATGGACCCAAGTGAAAGTGTTTGGAAATGACTCTTCTTTCTTGTTAAGAGAATAATTGTCAGGCGTCATCTTGAGAAGGATTCTTCTTCACGTACTGCCGCAGGTACTGGATGGCCGACAGTGCGCTCACATTTGCTAGGAGAGCTGAACAAGAATTCATTAAAGGTTACTTTGAAGAACTGGATGTAGTTCACCAAGTCCTACAATGCTCCTCATGTTCAATACTTAAAGCCCATGGAAACGTGGGTTCAAATATTAAAGGTATACACTAGAAGAAGGCTCTTCTTATGGCAATCCAGCAACATTTTTGGGAAACATGCTTTCAAAAAATTACTGTTTTATCTACCTTGCTCTCAAACTTGAGGCAAACTGTGCAAAATATAGTTTGAGTTTTTCAATCTTCTAACACCAACCAACTAAACTCCCGTTTCCAGGATAATTGAAATGCGCTCTTGCACTTCAGAACATAAACTTTGTCTATATGCACTGACAATTTCTCATGAATGCCTGATTAGTACTGCACAACTCTCAGTTGAGACGATGAGGAAGCAAAACGTCTCACTTCTTTGGTACTTCAAGCAGCAGCTTAGGAAAAAAATGTCTTTAATATTTCAATTTCTTTTTTATTTATATATTTTCTTTATAGATTAATTATCTTGACATAGTGGTGCAGTATACATGTAAGTATTTTTTAAAGAAAATGTATATTCTCTGTAATTCTCTCTGTAATTATTTATGAAGCGTCCAGCACTCAAAAATTGAACAAAAAAAAAAAAAAAAAACCCAACTGTTGTTAGTTTTTAAATCCAGTTTTGCTAAACTAATTAGTGCGCAGAAATATGTGACAACACCTTTCAGGAAGAAGCTGACTGAGAAAATATGTTTTTAGGGCCTTCAATGTGTTATAGACACCAGATTTTAGCTGAATATCAATGCAAGGAGATTCATACCTGCTTTCCAGGCATCAGCAGCCTCTGGATCAGAGGATTTTAACACCCAGGAGGCAAAAGCAATACAGACCAAACACATGTCTGACTGCTTCAGTGTGGAGAAGATGCCCTCTCGTCCTTAAAGAGACATAAACATGCAAAAAAAACGTTTTTTTAATTTGTGGTCCCTCTTCGGGTTTGCTCTCTTTATATCCAGTGATGTGTATGTGCTCAGACTTACTTGTCTGTATAGCTTCCAAAACCCTCTGCTGCAGAGCGAGCTCTCCAAACAACTGAGAAGGAGTCAAAGAGACCCGCCTCTCGGTGAGCACTGTCACTGGTGGATCCGCACACTTGATGGTGATTTTTTCAGCCTCAGCTGGGAACACCACTGCACCAGATTTCCCGCACCAGATGCTACCTTTGTCGGGGAAGCGAACCTTCCTCATCAAACTTTTCCAACTGTAGAATCCATATGGGGCCGCTGCCCTACAGTCACCGCCCTGGAGGAAAGAGCGAGACACAATTCTGATTGGAGAGATGTCCTCCTCTTCCCCGCAGTCCGCACTCATGAAAACATAGCCCGGATTTGGGAATGTGAGTTCTCTGACGGTGGGGTGAGAACAAGAGAAAATGGGGATGGGTTTCTCCACGCTGCGTGGGTAATCTTGGAGGGAGAAGAATGATGTTTCATCTCTGAATGTACAAAGAGTGTAGTCAAAGACAGGAGCCACTGAGATGTCCTCTGGATTGTAGACGGCGACACACCAGGAGTCACTCTTTGTTGTATCCTCTCTGAAAAAGTTTTCAAACACTTCAGGGAAGGATATCTGATAATGTTCATCTAGAAAAGGTGCATATATGAGTGTTCCAAGATTGTCGCTTGCTTTGAAAACAACGTTTCCCTCCAGAGATGGACAACTGCTCAGAAACATACTGCTCTCATCATTTCTAAGAGGCTCCTGCAGAGATAAATCCTTTTTATTAAGTGCTTGTACGTTGTGCATGCTTTTGCTTTTTTTAATCTGTCTCTGCAAAGAAAGCTTACTTGCATTTGAGTCCTCATCTTCAAAACATTTCCTTTCATAGTCCTCTGAAGGAACAGGCGTCTCCTTTCCGTCAGAGCTTGTGGACTCCTCTTCCTCGTGTGCAAAGAAAGGAGAGTCACTCGTGTTTCTTTTGCTTTGAGGGTCAGGACTCGGGTTCCTGCTGGTGCCGAGAAACTGCCAGTACTCTTCCTCAAAATCAGAGGTGGAAAACTCACAGCTTGAACGATCAGGCTTGGATTCATCAGGCTGTGTGAAATAGTCGGAGTCAGCAGTGTCAGATGCATCCATCAGACCACCATCGGACGAATTAAACTCCACAGTGTCCACAGAGGAGCTGTGATCGTCTGCGATTGGTGTGACTGTTTCCCTGGGAGGTGTCCTTCTCCCCATCCTGAGCTGCAAAATGTCATTTATCGTCAATTTTTCCATTTCATCCCAAAACGCTGAAATGGCATACACAGGTCGAGTGTGGCCCGCGGCTTCGGCGTATGTTTCGGGGCTGTTGGCCACAGAGCAAGGTGTTACAGTTAAATCAGGAATGGGGGGACACTGATCTCCTGAAGAGCTGCCAGATGCCTGAAGATTAACTTCATGTTTTTGGAGTACAGGTGCATCTGAGAGCGGCGTGCTGTGTGTGTCGTTATCACATGTGGAGTCTGGCGTTTTGTCAGCACTTTGGCCAACAGATGGAAATGTTAGGTTGGGCTCAACGTCAGTGCTTTCATGACCTTCAGAGTCAGGAGCTGTGACGTTGCAGGAGAGAGTGCTGTTACAAGGATGCACTGGTCTGTCCGCTGTATCTGCAGCGTTGGTGAACAGATCGCTGTTTTCTGTCAGAGAAAAAGACTGCTGGTGTGCGACGAGAAGATGCTGAAGTTCCTCCATTGATTCGGTAGCTGACAGATAGCTTTCAGAATCAAAACTGTGAGAGGAGAGGAACTCGACGGCGTCTTCAAGCTCGTCAGACTCCACACTGTCTGTCCGTGATGGTTCTTTGGGTGTAAATGTGTCGTCGGGCGTTGCTGCAGAGGTGCTCGGGTCTTGTTTGTTTCCCTCTGTCGTTGGCTCACTGATGTAGTTTTGGGGAAAATAAGACATCACCAGTTTTTCTGACATATCGTCTTCTTCACCAGACATTTGCGATGAATCTGAAATGACTCCCATCTGAACGCTCTCAGGATCTTCTTCAGCACTTGGACTACCTCCTGATTTTTGGTTTGCTTGTTTGACAGACTCTGCATCTCCCTCATTATCTTTCATTATCTCTAACTTTAACCCATTTTCATGTGATCTCTCCTGCCCAGGTCTGCACACGTTATCATCCTTACAAGGTTTTTTTTGTCTTCGTTTTTTTTTCACAGAGGCGCCGCGTACTCGCTGTCTTGCAGGACTGTCGTTCACGGTCACAAACCAGCGCTCTTTTTCTGCTCTTAAAACGACACCCTTAACGCCCTCACAGCTCACAGCTCTGTCTGCGGTGTGCGGTTCGTTCACATTTAGCTCTGTTTGGTTCCAAGAAAGCGGGTCAGGTTCCTGTATGGATTTGAGTTCACTCTCCGTTTGCACACCCCCATCTTTTTTCAGCTTTGATGATTCTGCATCTGAAGACTGGACATTTAGTTGCTCAGTTTGCAGTGTTGTTTCGTTTTGTGCCTCCTCTGTGATGAGCTCCACTGTGCTGACGATGCTTTCTTCAGGATGAACCAGGCGTATCTCCTCTTTTGTTGTAAGATCATCTTCTCCTGAGCCACTCTGAATAATCTGCACCGATATATACTTTACACAACCTGTGCAGTTCTCTTCCTCTATGCAGAGTTGTGCAGAACTCTGATCCTGCTGGCCCGTACCAAACACTAAACTTGAGTTTCCCAAATCCTCTGAATCACTTGAGCTGTCGGGGCAGGCGAGCGAGGGCTGCAGCCAACCACACTCCTCGCTCTCCTCACAGAAGGTCGTCCAGTCATACTCTGAAATGTGTATACTGTGATCCAAATCATCCATTTCGATAACTCACATGCTTTTCAATCTGAAAAAAAAGAAAACATAAAGAAGATCAGTGTTAGAAGGTTGAAAATGTATGTATTTTGCATGAAATATGATAAACTGTTGCAAGTCTCGAGTTACTGTGATAAGAATCAAGACAGTTGAGTCTTTGCTATAAGTCAAGCAAGTCACATGTTGCATGAAATTTGATGATCTGATCAACTGGTGAACATTTGACCAGCCGATAGTTAATAAGTTAACAATAAGATAAACATTCCCCTTTTGTCATCAGATTCTTCATTTATTGATATTCATTGCATTGTGTAGAAATGCAAAAAGTCATTCTCAAAATAATGAACAACAATTTACACAATCCATGTCTAAAAGACAAAACAGTAGTAATAATAATAATAATAATAACTCCACTCCACTTAAAGGGCCATCGGCCCAGAATGTTTTATCAGTAGCCCAGGATCTAAATATGTAGACTATATATATATGTTTCAAAAATAAAAAAAATCCCCAATAATAATAATAAAATAATAATAATAATAATAATAATAATAATAATAAATTAATAATAATAATGATGATAATAATAAAAACTCCCAGATCTCATAATCTGCCATTCTGTTCAGGTTCTGTTTTTACTCAGTACTAATAAACAGAGGTGCACAAAGTACACAACTCTCTTACTTTAATAAACATATAGATTCTCCTGATTAAATATTCCTCCAATACAAATGAAAGTTGCTGAGTCAAATTAAGTAAAAGTACTGAAGTACTTGCAATAAAAATGCCTGTTAGAGCCATTTTCTAGCAAGCCCTACAATTTCCTTTTTTTAAAAATCACTTAAATGCATCACCTGGCCTGGCATCTGCTCTGATTAAAGACAGGTGTGCTGAAATGAGTCGACTGTGGAGGACACCACCAGGATAAAGTCTACAACCGCCGTGTGTTTAGTTTAAGTTCTGTTTATTCTGGGGAGTGTTTGTTTGGGTTTTTTATTTCGCTTTGACGCAACAGTCAGAAAAATCAGTTAATAGCTTCACTCAGCAACTTTCCACACCTCCTTCAGCTCAGTCAGCTCTTAAACCATCTGAAGCAGCCTGGATCATCAAACAGTGAGTAACAAAACAAACACAACCAGTTGATCATGTTTACCGCTATGACAGCTTGGGGTTTATTTAGGACTTAATTAGAGGCCACAAAAATACCCAGTCATATTTATGGTTTTATCAGGATCCCCAGTACCTGATGCATAGATCATCTATTCTTCCCGGGTCGACACAAAAATTTTGTAAAAGACATGACATGACAACAGATTAAACACTTACAGACAAAACAAGCAATTGCGGTATTGAAATCATAAGAGTATATGCAAAATTGCTTGATCTCATAGATATTGTAGCCATTTGTCGGCAAACATCAAAATAAAAGTTAAAATAAATAAATAAAAAATCAATCGGTCTCTGCGCACCATGAGCATGTATGCAGGCAAAAGAGCTGCAATGTCCATTCAAAGTTATTGCGGTTATTTTTTATTTATTTAGTCACGAACAAGCAAGCAAACATTTCTTGCTGTGCTTTAAAACAAACAAAAAGCATTTTGCCCACCCAGGTGCATGCTGGTCCTACCTGCCTACCTATCTCTTTACCCAATTCACTACCAAAACAAAATAAAATACTAATTATGCAGAAACTAAATATGGTAAACTAAATATTAATAATAATAATGATAATAATAATAATTATAACAATAACAACAAAACAAATAACAAGAGAACATGTTAGTATACATTAAATTCATCAGGACTAAATGTACATAATGTCAAATCTTAACATATTACTGTAAAAAAAAAAACAAAAAAAAAAACTGTTCAGTTACAAGTGTAGGGCTGTGAGGTGCTGCTTTACTTGTTTTAAATGTTGCTTGAGCGTGCTTTTATTCAAAATCAATCAATTTAAAAAAAAAAAAAAGCATATATATTGTTTAAAAAAAATATCATCTTTCAAGTCATTTTTCTCTAGTCATTCACCAAGTCAAAGTTAAGCCGAGTCTTTAAGCAATGTTAGTCAAGCAAGTCCTCAAATTTGCGAGTCTGACTTAGGTCAAGTCATGTGACCCGAGTCCCTCACCTGTGTTGCTGGGTATCCCCGCAAGTTCAAGTTCAATCAACACATTGGAGTTAAATATAGAGCGTGCATTTGTATGAGGCTTAACATTGCTGTAATCAGCTGTCATTATTAACCCTCTGTGCAGAACGTAAACAGACTCCTGCTTTAGTTCAAAGCCTGAAAGGTGAAGAGCTCAGAGGGCAGCAAAGCAACACCGGAGCGTCGTGGTCACAAGATCCATAACAGACCCCAAAATACTCTGATCACATGACCTGATATGAAAAATTCAGCTGTGAAATGTCAGGGCAAAACAAACTGCATCAGCTTAACAAACATGCTGAGTGTGCGTCATTGATGCAATGCAATATAAACATCAAAATCTGATCTTAACTTAAAATTGCTTCATTTCCTATCATTCTTTTTTTTATTTAATCAAAAAAACACGTTTTTAGTGTTGTTTCAGCTGCAGGTTAAGAGCTTTTCACTATTTTTCAGCTGTCATTAGGATCACTCAGACCTTGTTTCAACTGCTCACAAGCGTCAAAGTCATTAAAGGTCTCGTCTACATTATTATTACATTGTCAACATGAAGCATACAGCCACATTCATGCTAATGTGTTCCTCAAAGAGAACCAACCTGTAGCAGAAGGACGAAGTGTCCAGTTTTGAAGGTACTTTCTCCCTGCAGGGACATTTCTGCTCTGATGTCCGTCTGTCCTTGTGTATGTCAGACTGAGGCCTTGCACTCAACTGTTAAAAATAGAGTAGTACGTCCAGTCACATGTAGCTGCAAACGTCCGTCCCCCTTCTACCAGAGCCATGACATTTCAGTACCCTAAAATACAAGCCCTCTCACAGTTATTAGAGGTGAGATGAGATCAGTAATCAATTCCATTATCAACATGATAGAGGTTCAAGGACACATTTAATGGATATTTTAGAAATATATAGGGCATTTATTCAAAATGACATTAGCAAATGTCGTCTGTTCTGTGAAGTCATGCATATTTATATTTTTTTCAAATTTATGTATATCAGATTTTTTTTCTCCCTCAAAATATTTGGTTTTATTATCCCAAAACTTTGCAGCGTCATTACAGTCCCAGTAAGCAAAGAGTTTTTAACATTTTGCTCTAGTCTCAAGTCTTTAATACACAAAACACGCTCAAACCTTTTGAGATCAATAACATGATTGTTGTATTGTGGAGTTTCCCCAGCTGTAGCACATAATGGAAACCTTGGTAACCTGAGTAATTTGGCTCGATCTCTTTCAAAAACACAGGCGAACGTTACAAGTTCTGAATTAAATGAAAATGACCAGAAATTTAGCAAAACAAGGAAAGAAAAATATAAACAAACAAACAAACTAATCAGAAAAAAAGGAAAGCAAAAACAAATAAATATAGATAAGATAATCCTTTATTGATCCCCAGAGGGGAAATTCAAGTTTTGCAGCAGTACATGGTAAAGGGTAAAGGTCAAATAGAATAACATACAATAGATAACAATAACATATAATAGATCAAGATCAATATACTGTACAAATATTAATATACTGGACAAAAAATACAAATCAAATAAAAAGTAGAGCTACAAATAAAAATAGAGTTACTATATATATATATATATATATATATATATATATATTGGAACATTTCTTACCAAGTTTTTCACTACCTTTTTCCCCATGTTTTTGAAAGAAAATGCATTGACGTGCGTTAACATGCTCTGGGTTCAAAGGTTTAATTGCTTGTGAAAGGTGTCTGAAAGCAGCACAAAAGTTAAGTCAAGTTAAAGTTTAGGAAAGAGGTCAGATGTCAGGTTAAGGTGAGATATCCGAAACAACTGGCTCCAAACAGGAAAAGGGACTTGCAGAGGGGGGACTGAAAATGTCACACACCACTCTTATACTGGTCCATTTCAATCTTACATTTTTAATTTTTAAAAATATGAAAAAAAAGGGTAGTCTTTTAAGCCAAATCATTTAGTGTATGTTATAATTTGCTAAAATAATAATCAAATCAATGATTTACTTTACATCAGATAAGAAACTGGGATGGTTAAAGTTATTAATATATCTAGTTTTTTTAATGGTGACAAATATACAAAAACATGTTTTTTTTTTTACAAAAAAGTATTAAAATGACAAATAATAGCTTTAACTGAGTAGTACGCATACTTTAATGTTAACATTAAAGATAAATTCAATAGTCTACCTTTATTTTTGATTCATTTATTTGCCTGTCTGGTAGGACTCCATTTGATAAACTCAACAAATAATAAATTCTTGTCTTTTAAATAGTGGGCCGAGATTTATTATTAGCAGCAGGAATCACAGAAAAACATAAAAGAATTTATCTTTGAATAATACGAAGTGTAATTAGTGTCACAAAAAGTGCACAGAGGAAAACAGTGATTATGGAAAGGTGCTTTATTTCTCCAAACATTTACACACATCCTCAGAACATTCTTCATGGCACTGAAAGTAGAATATATACATTATTACAAAAACAATACATCATCTGTATAAAACAATATGTACACATTTTCAGCTTAGGGTTGTCTGTACAACGGCAAACACATTAAGCAAAAAAAAGGGGGAATTTTCATGGAATGATGGCTGCCTTTTTATCTGGTTCACTACATGTTGCTTCACATTTACTGAAGACGGAGAGGGCTTTAAACCGCTTTAGTGTAGTCGAGATATAAAAACTATATATAATTAAATACAATGTAGCAAATAAAACTTGGACATCTAGCCTTGTGTCAGGATTGTGTACAGTAAAGGCCACTGGATATTATAATTCAGTTAATCATCACATCATGACTAAATGTTTTCTGGCTGCATTTAAAGCCCATAATGGCACAGTAATCACAGTAATGGCACACAGTAAACGCCACCTTCGTCAGACAACATTTGGCAAAAGTTAATAGTAGTCAAGTACATTTCACTGTGCAACTATAATGTTGCCATCAATACAATAACAACAACAAAAAAATCTCAATCACACCTGATGGCAACAAGATGTTTCAGCTATTTCTTTAAAAAAAAAATAGGGTCAAACTTTAGCAGATGACCTCAGACAAATAAAGTGCACGAGGATTTAGTAATTTTATGTTTGGTGAGAAAAATATGTTAGACTTTACATCTACTTTTTGGAATAAAATTGGCATTTTAAAGATGGAAAAAACAAGATTTTGCTATTGAAATAGCGTCACCTCTTTCATGTTGGACTGGGTCTGTCATGGAATGCAGTTCATGATGCATGACTTGTGCAATACATTCACCTTGGTTAAGCTCACAAACAACATAAATAAATACAAACACAATAATAAAAACACATAAAGCAATCAAACAATCATTCAGAAAGCGCTTACAGTAACGCTCTGTAAAATGTCCCTATCCACCAGAAGAACTCTACAGCTATTAGTCACATTATTTACTATTTTGGTCTGATTTTAATCAGTAAAACTCAGTGCACACTTCATGGATGCAAATAAATATCACACATGTAAAAAAAAAAAAAAAAACTAATAAGCTAACACAGACTAATATCAGATGTCACTGGGCTGTCACTTTGTCCCCCCCCCCCCCCAAAAAAAGACTGTTATTCAACTTAGTCACTGGCTTCATAATTCTTTGCTTTAAAGGAATAGTTTGACAATTCGAGAAATGTACTTATTTTCTTGCAGAGAGTTTTATAAGAACATTGACACCATGTAGCCAGCAGCTTTTTAGCTTAGCAAAATCCACCTACCAGCATCTCTAAAGCACAATAATTAACACATTACATCTTATTTAAAGGAGCAATTCATCCTTAAATCCAAAATACATATTCTTCCTCTTACTTTTAGCGCTATTTATCAAACCAGCCTGTTTTGGTGTGAGTCCCCTGGTGTGAGATATCAGCTGTGGTGACATCTGACTTCTCTCCAATTTTCTGGAACTAGATGGCATTCAGCTTATGGTGCTCAAAGCGCCAAAATAAGTACATTTGAAAAACTCAACAGCAATGTCTCTTTCCAGATATTATGACCCGATTATTGTTAAAAATCCACAGACCTTACTGTGAGCAGTTTCAAATAGGAACTATTTTTTCCCAACCAAACTACACCCACCAACCGTATCACTGTGCAGCAGAAAGCGTGCGTCTACTCATGGATGAGAGGCTCGTGACAGTGTCGTCCTCTGTTGATATATTATATAACATTGATATTGACTATTCAGTCTTCAAATATAATTTTTTGGGCTATTTGAGCACCACAAACTGAGCGCCATCTAATTCCATTATACTGGAGACAAAGCAGACATCTCCAGCATTCTGCAACTCGCACCAAAACGACAAAATGTGTATGTTTCATTTTGGGATGAACTGTGCCTTTAAGCTGAACAAAAACCAAAGTGGAAAAACAATAATTCACTGGAATAGTCCAGCCTGTACATCAAAAGAAACATATGTGTTAATTAGTGAACTGTAGAGCTTTTGCAAAATTTTAACTATTCCTTTGACAGACAGGTCCACATTTTCATGAAACCCACCATTTCAAGTTATCGCACCTGAACAGACACTTTAAACAGCAGATAAAACAGCTTTATAACAGTGATTAGACTTAAAAACAAAAGGAACGATCCTGAAGTGCTGCATGAGTGGGAGGAAAACACGAACCCAACTACCATGCTTCAAATTTACAGAGAAATACTGAAACTATTTTTTTCTGGGAAAATCAAGTTATCATGTGGAAAAAAAAATATATGTCAGAGACTTTGGCAGGTTATTTACCAGATACTTTTTCACTATTAAAAAGAGAAAAAGTAACAGCCCTAGTGACAAGAGTGCAGCAGAAGCAGCTACAGTTAAATATGGCCACCTACGTATGAGTCTTTCTTCACACTGCTGAGCCTTCACATGATTAGAAAATCTTTCCTGAGCGTTCTCTGTCCTACCTCCTCCTCCTCCTCCTCCTCCTCCTCCTCCTCCTCCTCCTCCTCCTACACATTATAATCTTGGGTGGTGGATGTGGTGGGCACTGTGGCGCTGTTCAGTGTTGATGTTGCAGAGGGCCGCTCCCTTCTGACATATCTCGGCTTCCTCACTTCAAAGCAAACACAAACAAAAGGGAACATATAATCACCATAAACAAGAGGAGACAGAGGAGACAGAGGAGACACTGGAGACATTGCACTCTGTCATACCCTCTTTATCTTTTTGTTTTGCG
Source organism: Plectropomus leopardus (assembly GCF_008729295.1). Classification (NCBI taxonomy): domain Eukaryota; kingdom Metazoa; phylum Chordata; class Actinopteri; order Perciformes; family Serranidae; genus Plectropomus; species Plectropomus leopardus. The sequence continues at coordinate 29,488,600 of NC_056464.1, read as the reverse complement.
CTTTTAACAGTGTTCCCACACATGGTCAAGAACCCAAATCTCTTTTTTTTCTTTGCCCCACGTGCCCAGAATTTTTTAAACATAACACAACTCTTTTTTTTAAACATCATTTCAGCATACCCACTAATTAGTTCATGGACTTCTTTAAATTTGAAAATCCAATGATAATTTCTGTTCTTACAGATTCTGGTTGTGATGATTTGTGTCATTTTGGTTATTTTTTTTAAAAGCAAACATGCCCTTCTTCTAACACTCCTCGCCAACGTTGCCAAACACTCGCGTGTCTTGTTTTGACTGCTCTGCATTTCTCAAAAGCTTCACATAATCTTACAACCTGTTCAGCGAGGTCACTGTATCATAACAGGTAGTTTGCAGATTAAGACAATGAAGTCGTCTTACCTGTCGAGGAGGGGATCATGACAGCCTAGGGGAAAGGAAAAACAGAAATTATAACCATCCCTCTGAGACGTGTGAGAGAGAGAAGTGTCTTTGTACTTCAAGAGATCACTGCTGAGGCTACAATAAATACATTCAGTCTCTACACAAGGCTCCAAATGCACTGCATTGTGATTGGCTATGAACAAAAAATAAAATGGACTTACTGTCTCACTTGGTTGGAATATGAAGGCTGTAAAAGTGCACACAATATTTTACATTTCAGTTTGACTGAAAGCATTGCAGTAAAATTGTGTTTTCCATGTTATCGAAGCACTTCCACGCTTTATAATAATAATTTTAATGGCTGTGGTGGGTAATTAGCTGCGTAGTGCTCACCCTTGTTGCGGCGGTAAAAGATGCCTGGGAGCCGATTGGAGCGTTTGAGGTAGAAAAAGGAGGCGACAGAGAGGATCAGGAACAGGCTGATCAGCAGTGTTCCCAGAAGAAGAGAGGCTGCCACACCTGGCCCTCCTGCTCAGAAACATTAACACAAAACAGGAAGCAACTGATGAGATCTTGGTGCTGCGGATATTTACTCTTGTATGATACACTGCTCGTTACCTATGAGCATGCGTAATACTCTATTATCCATCTTAGGGCTGGGGTAAGCACAAATCTGGAACAGGCCCAAAAAAAAGAAAAAATGATGGCAGAAATTGAAACTCCAGCCTCCTCCTGTAGCCGTCCCCTCTCCGTCCCAAGTCCCTCCCACCAGACGACCATGGGCACATGCACGCAAATCATACAGTAACCCACCGCTTCCTGTACATTCATTTTATCTTTTTACATTGAACGGTTGCGTGCAGCGCAGTCATACAGCTCAATCTTGCAATTGCGAAGAATTAGCTAACTGAGTCCTTTCGCCTCGCTCCGCTGTTAACTGCTTTCCTGCAATGAGACCGACAGCAGCTTGGGAGACGGTCCTTAAGTCAGCAGCTGTCGCTACTTGAATTTTGCAAGTGCAAACCCCCAGCGTCAAGTGTCACAGCGAGCTGGTGGCCAGTGGCGACGCTGAATCTAACCTGTGTACCTGCAGCAACAGTAAGTTTGCTGATCTGGCAGGGAGCTGGGGTTTGCACTGGCTGGATTCGGGTTGCTGCAGCCACTGACTGGGGGGGGGGGGGTCTGTCTCCGGAGCTGCTGGTGGTGGTCTGTAGCAGGTGGCAGGTGGTCTGTAGTGATGGGGAGTGAGGCGGGGGACACACTGTGATTCAAGGGTCTATCTGACATAAGCTACCTTAGTGCTGCCCCTTGAAAGTCGGAGGCTCAAATCATCAGTCAAGGACTCATCAGTTGACTGAGACTGCTTCAAGTCGATCAGTAGTTTTCTGGGCGGTGTACTTTGGGGGATATTTTGGTCCCCAGATTTTGCGGAGTGAGTGCATCTGCTTTTGTAGATCAGCCATTAGGAATGCCCTAATTTATTTTTTTTTATTTATTTATTTTTATTTCCTAATAATTCAGACCTGTAGACAGTTACAGTCAAGACCAAGAAAAAATATTATTCATAGATAAGGAAATAAGTAAATAAGTAAATCAGTTGATAATGACAGTGGATTTGATAGCTTACCAATTTTAGGAATGACAGTAGTTACGGTTGTGTGATTTTTCCTCTCCACTGTATAGTCTAGTGAGCACAAAAAAAGGGCAAGATGAAAAAAAACATGCTACAATGCAACATTCAGATTTCTGCTTACAAACAGACAGTTCTCCGTCCTTACTGTAGGTGCAGATTGTTATGTTCTCCAAATCCACAGCTGCTGAGTCACAGAATATGCAAACAGTGTTGCTGTTCTCAAGAACACGCAAAAAGCACCCTGAAGAAGCCAAAACAAGAACACATTTCACTGCTTTTGCCCTTTGATATGCATGTGCTGAGAAATCATTAGTTTCACCCTGCAATTAAATAGACATGAGAAAAGACTGAACATGAAAAATGTTTATGCTTTTACCATTTTTTCTACATTAATTTCTTGATAAACTGTATTCATGGCATGTTGCTGGTACTCACCAGGAGATTTTGCCAAACTAATTCAGTTTTAAATTTACCACTTCAAAATGAACAAAAAACAAAGAGGTTGTTTTCTTTTTTTTACACGTTGCCAATGATAAAAGCACCATGTGGCACAGGGATTTTTACAGGCTGTTTCTGTCCTTTCGCTGTCTTTCTGGGTTTTTTCAAGGGTCTTTCTGAATGATAATATTAGTTCTGTATTACTGTGATACAGTGAAACCGCAATTTTTTTGAGAAAGTTATCAAATTGTGAAAATCTCATACTGTTGTAACCTTTGTGCAAATTTAATCAGAGCTGTCTGAAAACATCTGCATTACCTGGTTCACAGTGGGTGTCATTTGAACACGAATTGTTGGCTCTCTGTTTCTCGCCGCAGCACTCGAGTGAGTTCTGATGTAAAGCCTACAGACAGAACAACACGTGAACAAATCGGTGAACGTGGCTTACATCGGCCCTTAGGCTGAGACACATCTACTTTTTTTTTTTTACCTTAGTCACAGGTGTCTCTGGTCTGATCAGAATCACAGTTGCAGCCAAGACCAGAAGGAATGACAGAGCCATATTCAAACCCTGAAAGATCAAACAGTATCAGATTCACATCAGTGACTCTGACGAGGCACACTGAAGCACAAATACCGATCAAACAAAACAGTATTTAACTGGCTGGATATTTATCTAATAAATAAACCTTATCATCAGGAAAACCATAATAATTCAGCTGTTTACGACTGAACAAAATGTAATCACAAAGGTTGTATATCAAGCTTTTTGGTGTCTCATACTGATTAAAAATTGGTATCATGGGCATCACATACTTGTGATTTGAATCCAAACTTTGACAATTATTGCCTCTATTTAATTTGGACAAAGTTCTTGTAAGGTTAAAAGTATGTTGACAGCATTTAATATTTTATGGCTGCCTGTAAATAAAAAAGGGCATTTGTATTAAAAAAAAATACTTATTTCTCAACACAACTGAGACCAAAACTGGAGCATCTATCTTGCTGATTCTGCACTGGTTTAAAAAAAATCAACAAATTGAACCCATCCCTTAGGGACTGTACTATATTTAGCAGAGGAAGGGGCGGCTTTGTTGTTTGTATGTGTTTTTTTGTGACCTTTCCTGAAACTACATAATTTTTCCTTGAGCCTCACTGAGTGACTGGTGGAAAATATATGACCCTCCCTCCACCATAACTTATCTGTTAGATTTTAAAAACCCTTTGATGTTTAAAAGTTTAAAGTTGATGATGAAATCTTGGAGATTAAAAAAGCCTTGATTTTTTATTTATGCCATGCATTCTGGTTAGTTCATGCAATGTATTTGGAAATAAATGTAGATAAGACATGTAGAATAAAATGATTTTAATGAAATATTACTTCTTTTTTGATGAAAGGGTTCCTCCAACACAATGTGGTCAATGCCTGTCAGAAATGTGAAAATCCAAAGATAATTTCTGTTTTTACAATTTATGGCTATAATAATTAATGTAATTTTGGTTTTTTTTTTTTTTTTATTTTTAAAAAACCCTTCCAAACCAGCATGTTTTCTTTAAAAAATCAGCTGTAAAATAAAAATAAAATAGAACCATGAAGTTGTGTGCCCCTCCCCTGAGCCAAAATAAAAAAAACACCCAAAATATTTGACATGCCTCCCCCTTTTTGCACCACCCCTTCCCTCTCAGAAAGAAGGAACAGTCCCTTTTCACGTTTTGTGTCCTTCCACATGTCACGAAACAGTGTAACACAATAAGGACTTTAGGTGTCCAAATTTGTCTCCTAGAAAGACAAAGTCTATTGCAGGAACACTCAACTTGCTTTGCCTGGGGGCCACTTTTGCAGAATGACAGGAGGGGCCACTCACAGCAGCTTCATAAGTGTTTCTAGGATTTTAAGACATATCTAGAACTTTTGCACATTTCTCAGATTTTAGGATGTTTCTAGGATTTTAGGAAATTTCTCCAATTTTAGGGCATTTCCAGGATTACAGTATGTTTCTAGGATTATAGGACCTTTTTTGGATTTCAGAACGTTTCTAGAAGTTTAAGACTTCTCTAGAATTTTAGGACCTTTCCACGATTATAGGGCATTTCTAGGATTTTAGGACATTAGGAGCTTGGCTAGGACCTCTGTCAGGGGTGCAAGGCATTCTCCACTGGCACCTTTTTGATGAACTAGCTCTATTTTAATGCTGTTTTTGCACCTCATGTATACCATAAGTACAAAAATAATTCCCTTTGTGTATCAATTTTTTTTTAAAGTTTTTAACAGAAAATGATTCAGGGGCCATCGGGCACCTTGTTGGGAGCTAGATTTGGGCCGTAAATTGAGTATCACTGGTGTATTGTAACTGCCTTTACTTGGCTCATATTATAAATTTAACAAGTGAAAATTACCTCCTGTCTGAGGAGGTCACACATGTTTGATATTGATCAGAGCTGCATCCAAACTATACAGATAAGTCACACACAACCGCAAGAATTAAAACATACTCACGGCTTAATTTCTAATGCAACATAATTTAAAGGGTAAAGCGTTAAGCAAATTTAATGTCTCAGAAAACGGCATGAAATGTGCTCACGTCAGTTGAGTCACACAGGAAACAACCAAGGTGTTTAGCTAGCTAGCACCTGTCACTGGGATGAAGTTAAATCGCGATTGCGTCCGCAGTCAGAGCTAAAGCACCTATGTCAGCGTTGGAGAAGAAGATTTGCAGATCTATTTACATCTGTTATACATTATCGGGTTGTGTTTGCAATCACAGACTGAGCAGCTGCACATCACAAAAAGTTAACTCACCAGCCAAACGCCAGGCTCTGGCCTGACCAAACTGCTCGGTGTGGTTTGATCAGCGTCGGGTCAGGTCCGCCACACAGGTCCGATCAGAAAATCACCCACAATTTGGACAGATTTGTCTTCAACACACCTTCAGACACACAGACTGTCCTACAGTGCGTAGTTCATAGCTATGTGCTTTCATTTAGCATGGATACTTCCGGGTCCAATTTTTCAAAATAAAATCCTGTCCTTGTTTATGCTTCATCAACACCCCCTTCTTGAAAAAGTCTAAATAAAATAAAACAAAATAAAACAAATAAAAATACAAATTAAGATTCAAATTACTTTTACAATATACTACACCAATAACTAATAATAGATATAATTATAATGATAATATTGATAAATATTTGCAGACTGCATAAAGATTATAGGGGTCAAACTTTTTTTATTTGAGTAAAAACAGTCAAACATTTAAAACCTTTTTGATTGTGCTGTTAGGACACTGATTTCCAGAATAAATATTATAAACATTAAATGTGTAAGATCAGCAAATACTGAAAATGTTACATTTAAGTGTTCTATGAGAATTTAAAAAGTTTTATGGAAAAAAATCCTTACTATTTTGTTTTCCAATTTTATATATACTTGAAATAAACCCCTAATTCTGGAATAGCCCATAAATATATATTTGCTGAAAAAATAAATGTTGATAGAGCCAGACAATAAACAATTTAAAAAATCTCAAAAACAAAAAACCCTTGTCATGTTTGTTTTGATTTTACTTATCCAACGGCCCCTGAATGCAGCCTGGAGGTCACGCGGCGGGTGATTTAAATCCTCGCGAGCGCACTGCCGGCCGTGTTTTCGACGCTCCCTTCCGCTGTAGTTACAACGTTATGCTAACTGTGAGTCTATTTAAAAACATTTAGTCGCTTTTTAATCCATGTAAACTGTTGTACACGACTAAACTTAAGCTGACGAGCATGTGGTTGAGGTCTGACAGGATTTTCAAGCCAAACAGTTCGCGAAATCTTTGGTTTAAATTGATTTCATGTTAATTAAAGTTAGTTAGTAAAGCCCGTTCTGGATTAGCATTAATGCTAATTAACGCTCTCTCGCAATACATCTGTCAGCAGCTGAACTGATGATCAAGACATATCTTAGCTTGTTACAGTTGTTGCTAATGTTTTATTTTTACAAACAGGTGTTCAAACGCAATGAATCATATGAGGAGCATAAAAGAAATGCTGAGCATCCCCACTGGAAGCAGGTTTGTTACATTAACTTTGCGACTTAACCTCGATCGAAAACAGTTCTCTTTTGCAAGCTATTTAACCCTTGGTTAATTGATTTGTTTGACGATGAAAACATGGGGTAAACGGCAGTGACCAACTTGGAAAGAAATGTCCTGCACATTGCAAGAAATTAGTAAAAGGTAACAAGAAAATAACCTGAAAATAAATTACATTAATTATTATAATTTTATATTTAAAAATTATTCTATAGGGAATAATGCGTACATAGATATTTTTTTAATCTCTCTTTAAACTAATTTTTGCTATTTTTTGTGCCATGCCTTCTCCCCTTGTTTTTGAAAGAAATCAAACCAATTTGCTCAAGTTTTAAAGAGTTAAAGTATCACAGTCTAAAAGATTTCACACCTTTTTGAACATCAACCCCCTTTATTTGTGTGTGTATGTGTGTGATTTCTGCAAACATATTTTCTCTGTTGTTGAACTAACAAATTGTGTGTTAATGTTTTCTTTCATCATTCAAACAATCAACAGAAATGTGTCTACCAGCGGCTACTCCAGTTTCACAGACTCTCAGGTTTTCTTTGGGTCTCAGTTTTGGCAGGAAAATTCTCAAGGCAATTCTCAAGATATGAGTATGTCATCCAGGGCCTCCCAACAAAGTTCACAAGAGGTGAGATTTATCAATGTCATATTCTAAATCAGGGGTATCCAAACTTTTTAGAAAGGGGGCCAGATTAGATAATGTGGAAATACCTGGCCAATTGTCTCTTCATGTGAGATATTTAAAAAAAAATCGTATACAAATGACACAAATGCAACTGTTTGATTTTTTTAAGTGAAAACTTACACATCTTTCCACTGTTTCTTAAAGAAGCAGCCCTTGTTTCCGACTTTAAGTTTTTTGACGTGGCCATGTCTGCTATTCAACAGCAAATATCTGGCGTTAGGTGACCGTTTGTTTGCTTCTTCACAGTCTACTTATAAAAACACACAAGTTTTGCCTACATAGTTCCTACTTGGCGCATGTCTGGTCAATATGAAGTCAATGAAAATAAATGTTAAGCAATCTTGCTTGATTAACCAATATTGCACTATTACACTATTAACCAATAGTATACCAATAGTAGTATATGAACACTATTAACCAATAGTGTTCATCATATAGTATATTTTGAAAGACAAGCTAAGGTCCATGTAAAATTGGTTGGACTTTGGACATGACTGTTCACCTCTGAGTTAATGGCATGATTATTTACACGAAGGTTAAACTCTAAATGCTGATGGGGGGTATCAGCAAATGTGTTGTTCTGCTAGAAAAGTCACAAAGACCAAGTGATACTATTTATGGGCAGGATTCCCACAGATCATTTAAGTCTTAAAAGGCATTGACTTCCTAAAAGTAAGACCTTAATTGGCTTTAAAATGTCTCAAATAAGTCTTTAAAAAATGAATTTTTCAAAGCAAACCAAGTTGATACTTTAATGGTAGTATTATGTGTTAATTGTTTTACATGTTTCCCTCTAGAATGTTTTACTTTTTTTTTCAGCATTTGAAGTATATTATTTAACTTTTTAACTTCACCTAAGAAATTGTGTTTATGTCACAGCAAATATTTTTCAAAACTGTCTCTAACCCTAAGTTATTGATTCGGCTCATGTTTTTTGCCTTCGATTTTGTTTTTTTGCAAAATTAGTCAAAGTTTCATTGCAGTAAGTCTTAAAAAATCATAAATTTAAGTTGCCTTAAACTGTAGAAACCCTGTCTTGGGCTGCCACCATTTGGCTTTTGGTCCTTTAGTAACATAACATAACAACTTAACATTATGAAGATCTAGATAGATGAAATTAACCAACCATTTTAATCACAACACATGAGATGGTTGTGGGTTTTGGCAATATGACATATATACTCTGAGACATCATAAATGTTTTATTAAGCAGGCAGGAGTGGCGACACAGAAGCTCTGCAATGCACTGCTGTGGACGGGGTTAACAACAACAAAGCATATTTCCGCCACTTAAAAAAATGTCCCAATTAAAAAAAATCAATATGACTTTACGTTGACACTATTGAGAATATTTTCACTGTTTTCATTTTCCAGTGGCTTAAAAAATGTTTTGTTGCTGTCCCCGTCCACCACGGTGCATTACTTTGTGTCTGTGTCCATAGTCTTACAGCCTTTTCAAACTGGGGTCATTCCAAAAGACATCTACTGTAGGTGATACACCGACTATAGATAAGTTGCCTCATACAACCGTTGTTAAAAAATCAGAACTATACCTTATAAATGGGCCATCATGATTTCATGTAGTAATTCAGGAGATCACATGTGTCTTTGAATAAATTGTTTTCTATTTGGCGGTTAACAATTATGGAAAACTTAAACACAAAACTTACTACTTACATAATCTGAGTGAGGATTAATACAATTGTATGCACTCATCATAGTTCTTTGTCTTTCTTTTCTTTCATTTAGGGAAGTGACCCAAAGTTTACAAGCAATTATCATGCAAAACCTCTCCTGTTTGGAGATTTAAAAGACAAGAGCAAAGCTTTTGGATTACTGGATAAATTTGAAGATGACAGGAAAAGGGCTAAAGAAAAATCTGACAGGTACTTTTCTGTATTAACAACATAACATGCAACTCACCCTGAATTTATAAATATAAGATTTTTAAAAAATAAACAAACATATGCCTAATTCACTTCTTGTTACATGTGTTCATGTGCTTTAACAGTGATATTTTAGCCAAAGAGTGTAATCATTTTCGGGAAACTCTCAACAATGTAAGTGTGGGAGTCCTTTCTGTTGCTTTTTAATTATTCAGCTCCTCTTTATGGATGAAACAAGTTAAAAAATGCTTCCATGTTTTTCAGATCCAACAACTGGTCGCTGGTACAGAGAGAAATGCTGCTGTGTGCCAAACGGTCCTCCAAAAATTTGACAATTTTGCATCAACAAGTAAGTTTACTAATTTGCTGATATACATTTGGACTTGCTCTCTGCATACTGAAGATGCGGTTAACTTAGTAAATAAAAAAAGGCAGTGAGTATTAGTAATTTATTATTGCCATTAGAGGGTGCTATTTGCCCAAAGATTAAACATTTGTCACACACATATACAGTCTATGGTCACACATAATCTTTAACTTTGAAAAATTACTATATGGTTCAATACATTTTTTAAAAAATGTTTTGCTTTTCAGTGCATGAAAAGAGATGCAGATTTTTTTTAATGTGCATTTTAATCTTTTCATTCATTCATCCCAGTGCAAAGTAATCTGAACAGTCTTCAGAGTGACATTTCCCAGCAGTTTGAGACTTTGCTGAATAAAGTGATCTCCCACGAAGAGATGATGGCTAAACTGGAGGACGGGGTGCAAAAGGTGAATAGTATATAAGTAGCTTAAGCTCATGATTGCTGCAGTTTCAATGAGGTGAAAGTAGATTTTGTGTAATATTTTTTTCTGCTTAGTTATCAGAATAACTGTAGATTTTTGCCATTTAGAGTGGGCCCCCCTCTGCAGAAGTTTGTTCAAACCTGCAGAGCTTGAAGAGTAGTCTGGAGTGTCAGAGAGAGGAGCAGGAGAGACAACGAAACCTGCTTGAAGAGGGTCTGAAGCTGCTCAACACCTTTGTCTCAGAGCACTCAGCCAAATCAAGCTCTGAGAGAGTGACAGACAGTGCCATCCAGACGTCACCAGAGCCAGATCAGCCATCCTACGACATCCTGCAGGACAACAAGCTTGAAAGCACACAGCTTACGCGTAAGTCATACAACCTTGAACACAATCAGGCTGAAGTTTCCCATCAGGATCGCAGCTGCATCACAGGAAAGAGGAAATTCCCTCTGAGTGGCCATAAGAGGTTAAAAAAGAGGGCACTGGTGCTCTCACAGAGAAGCAAGCGCACTGTCACAGATGAAAACCGTAAACCTCTCATAAACTGTGACAAAAATCTGAATGTTCCGACGCCTCTCTCTGAGTGTCGTGATCCAAACACGGTAACCGGCCAGAACAGCCTTAACACACAGTGTCAGATACCCACAAAAAAGGAGGTGAGATCCATTGCTGAGGGATGTCTCATCACCCCTCTCAGCTCCTGGTCTCAGGATAGCAACAGCTCTGAATGCCTCCCAGGGGTCGAGTCCATCTTAGAGAAAGTCTCAGCTGAGTCCAAGACAGACAGAACCCCAGAGAAACATGAAGGCCTCTGGCAGTTGTTTAACATGGATTGCGATTTTGGTTTTGGCTTTTAGAGGATGAGTTAATAAGTCAAAAGAGTGAAGAATCAGCATTCTTATATTTGGAGTAAAAGCCAGACATTTTTGTTATATTTATCACTTGTGACCTATGTTATATGAGTTAGAGTTATTCTGTTTTTTAACAAATAAATATGTAAATATTTTTTTGTGCTAAAGTTGTGGTGGACAAGCCATGGAGTGGTGTAAACAAAGTACTAATGACAAGTGCGTTTAGAACAAACTAACCTACAAAAACACAAATAGAAAAGTTTTTCTAGAGATGGAGAAAAATATAACACTTAAGTTTTTTTCTTAACTTATTCTGTATTTATACTGTTGACTTGACACTAAAAATAAACTAAAACACTGAGTGTCTGTGTTAAATAAATAGTCCTCTCTAATATAGAAGGAGCGTGTTTATTTGCAGAAAAAAACATTTTATTATGCTTTAGCAAGCATACCACATAAAGAACAAACAAGTTGATTAATACGACATAAAATATGAAATCACACTGTGCATAGTCTGCCAATGCTGATTCAACATGACTATTATAAAGCTTTGGGATTTGGCCTGCAATAATACACCAAACCAGCATGTTGGTATCAAAGTCAATAGCTATAACCAGAGATGCAATGATTAGTTGAATGAAGAAAATGTAGGTATGGTAAGTTTCTACAAACCACAAATATGTTTCTTTTTTATATTTCACACATATATCAAGATTTCAAAAGTGACTTAGTATATATTAGCAGACTTCAGGGGGTAAAGAGGATGGTAAATGGTGTGCCACCTAGGGTTAGATGCCTGCCAAGCTTCAAACCACTGTTTGAGACCAGGAAACGACAAAACCAGTTAAGACACTGTTGTTTCTCCACTGGGGACAGTGCCATGAAAAGTGGTTGTTGTTTTTACAAAGATACTGCTGTGTTTTCAGCTGGAATTGTGCCCCAAATACCAGGGATTTTAAGTCAAATTTTTCCTGACAATAAACAAGTGGTTTTTGTGCCTTAACCAATCACATGTTAACTTACAGCATTGTTGAAATGGAAACTTTTAATGTGTCCGCCACAAAATAATGTACAAATATAACATATCCGTGGTTTGCAGAAATGTACAGTGCTGATATTTTTTCTGGCAGCTGGGTTGTTATTGATTAGTCATTTAAAAGAGAATGAAATGATAATTTCAAGTGTTTTTGTGGTTGTGCTTGTTAAATATGACAATTTTCTTTTTGTCATATATGACAGTGAATTGAATATTTTAAAGGGTCTTGGCCTGTTAGTCAAACAAAACACAAAACTGAAGACTTCACAGGGGCCTCTGAGATATTGTGAAAGCAATTTGTTGACTGTTTCTTTAACATTGTATGGACTAAATGATGTATCAGTCAACCAAAAAATGTTAAAAATTGGTAGATTCATTGATAATGAAACTAATTATGTGCAGTTGTGATAACGAGAATGTGTTTGTTTTGTTGATCTTACACAACTAGATAAAAATCAACAAAAATACTTTATTTACAAATTATCTTCCTGTTCTCATTAACCTGAGAATCTTTAATAATGACGTGCAAATCATGATCTGCAGATCCTCTTTCATGCAGGCCTCTAAAACCTAATCTGCTTGAAAAAATCAATGCTTTTGGCCCAGCAGTAAGTGCATTAATAATTTCCTATGCTAATTCTCCCACACAGACTTTGACCTGATCTGACAGGGGTGTTACTGTTTGACTAAGTCTGCAGGTGGGGACATGAGTCCCCTTGGGTTGAGATTTGCCACTAAGCAGACGTCATAGTTGTCATGCATCAGAGCATGCCGAGCCACCACTGTCCACCGGTTCTCCCACGGGTCCAGCTCCAAAATGTCCTTAGTTATATCATCATGACGATCTAAAGATAGTTGAGAAACAAAAAGGGTAATACAGTCACTTAGAAACATCTTTCAGCATGTTTAATTTATTGAAAATGGATGTTATTTGATTACCTGCTCCTTTGTAGTATCCACACACATAGATCTTGCCTCCCACCACCCCTGCATTAGAGGCATTGGTGCGCAGTGAGAGTTGTGCGCATGGAAGAGGAGGTCCATCCCTCCAGTAATCTCCATCTGGGTTGTAGATCTCCACAGCATTGAGACAGCGGCGTGATTGCCCACGGTCCACACCCTCACATCCGATACCGCCTGCAAAGTTGTTTTTTATCGCTACATTGTACAACTAATTCTGAATCACTGCAGTTCACCTCATGTAGCAGGATTCTCACACATATTGTGACTGTATATGCATACCAAAAGAGATTTAAACAAAGAATCTTACCCATCACGAAAATTTCACCATTGAGTACAACAGCACTGCAGCGGTACTTTGAGTACTTCATGGGACCCAGCTCTGTCCACTTATTTGTGTTTGGATCGTACTCCAGGAGGCGGTTACTAAGACGGTCCGGCTCATCATCCATGCGGTATGACTGGATGGTTGTGGCGGGTGACAAAGCAGAGCAGGTGCAGTCAGAGAGGAGTCAGACACTTGGAGCTCATATTAAATGTGTTAATGTAGTCTGACTTTCTAGATGTCACAAAAACTGCTGAGAAGTTAGCATGTGTAAAGACATGCATTACCTGTGGCGTTCGACCACCAATGACATAAAGGCGATCTTTCATCCCGACCACGCTGTGATAGGCCAAAGGCATAGGCAGGGGTGCTGCACTGCGCCAGGGTCCTCCTTGCAGAGACCATCGCTCCACACAGTTCGTGATGAGAAACTGGTTCTTCAGCTTCATCTGCCCACCCAGCAGGTACAGCGTATCACCCAGTGACCCCAGAGCGTATGAATCACGGTACTCCGCAGACGTCAGGCGCTGCCAGCTTCCTTGGGCCTCTACTTTGTACCTTGCAACCCAGGAGAACAATAACCACCATCTGTGCTCCTTTTCCACCAAATTAGCTCTGGTTCTTGAACCAGTTCTTATCAGAGTTTTTGGATTTATGTTGCCATAGCGAACAAGTCCAAATCATCACTAGTTTGAGCCAAACCATTGTATTCAAGGATTTGTCATTAATGGAAGGTGTTGCATGACTTACAACTGAAATAAATGGTAGTAGTTGGATTAGTGTTTGCAATGACTACCTGTGAGCTGTTACTGGTTACAGACAGCGGCGTAGGGAGGGTATACGCAGGAATAAGGGACAGTGTTGTAGTCAAGACCACCTCAACTGAGATCAAGTCATAACCAAGACCAGAGTGTATCAAGACCAAATGGTTCAAAATTAGGTGCATGAACTGGGACAGACCCGTTCAATGTTGGTGGAAAAGGGGTACATGAGTGAAGCAAGTATAGCCAGAGTTATTAATCATGTCAGTTAATATCTTACCTGTAAATTTCAACATTTATGTCCTTTTGGCGGGCCATTCTGCGAGCTCCTGCCTCTCCTGCCACTATAATGTCATTTTGTTCAGTCACAACCCCGGCACACACATACCCCAGAGCCTCTGCATAGCGAGGGGAAGTGATGTAGTAGATTCTCCCTGTGGATGGGGCATAGCAAAAGCTGCGCTCAGTAAAGTTGCCATATCTCGACCTAATCCCACCACCGTCATTTCCAACACAGAGCAGCATTTCTGTGGTCTCCATGCCGTACCGCAGCTTTAATTTGCGTGGCGCAGCTGAGGGATGCATCGCTGTAGCCTCCAAGGCTTGATTGAGCATCTCTAGACATTCAGCATCAGCCAGCAGGGCCGTGTTCCTCTTCATCGCCTCTCTTAAATAGTCAGGGTTTATCAGTGGCAGACGAACCTTCCTCAGGAGCTCTGGAAGGTGCAGAATACGGACGTCTCCATCCATCAGAACGCTGTGTTTGACCCAGCGAAGGACAACATCAAGGATGGTCTCTTCTCGTGAAACATTAAGATCATCAGAACTCAGGAGCTTCCCCAGCTGATGGGCCTCCAGCTCCAAGACCTCTTCACTTTGGCAGACTTGGACAAAGTGCTGCCTCAGGAAGCGCTGAGCATGGTCTGCAAGCTCCTCTGCACCAAGGTCACGGGCAAAGTAATACACACCAAGGCAGTTGGAGGCATCCATGTTCTCGGTCATATGCAGCTGACAGCGAGTGAAGACGTCGTCCATCTGAAGGAGGAAAGCTGCAATAGAGATGCCCTGTACATTGGCGTTAGTGAGAGGAAGATCTGAGCAATACATGTAGTTCAAGAGGAGGGCGAGGCTGTCTGCAGGGGTGTCACGCAGGAATATTTCCCTGTTGTTGCACTCACGAAGGCCGCATGTAAACATTACACGAAAGTATGGGCTGAAGGCGGAGAGAACGACCCGGTGACAGGGAAAGCTGATGCCCTCAGCCACCAGCACCACATCTGTCAGATGCTCCGTCTCCCTCATCTTCCTCAGCTGGTCGAGCAGCACCAGCCCATGTTTAGATGTAAGATCCATTTGCCTCAACTTTTAAGTAATAATACTATTTACAAAATGGAAGTTTTATGCACTATGAAGTCAGGAGGTTGTCTATGAAAGAAAGAAAACAAATGTTCATGAATATCAAACAGCAGATTGATAAACTTAGGCTGGTGTGAAATTTAAATGTCAAGTCAGCTTTTTATATTATACACAATCGTTCATCTCAGGTGTCCTGACAATAAAAATAAAGTTGTTGCATGACTTGATTAACCCTAAGAAATATTGCAGTAAAAAGATTATAACCATCAAAGCATATTTAACTAATACAAAATGACATCCTTAAAATGGCTAAATTAATATATCCTTTAAGGATATTTTCATGAAATTCACATGTAAGCAGCCACTGTTCTAATAAATTACATTTCCAAATTAGCTTTAGATATGACAAGTAACCCCCACAAATGTCTATATACAGTAACATGCACTCACTCTTAGAAATTGTGTTATCTGTCGAGATCACACAGTATTTTCTTGTAAAAGCCTTACCATAGTCATCAGCTCCTGTGTTATCTGTGGTCTAAAAAGACCAGTAAATATCCATGTTTTTCATGTTGTTGATGTTGCTGATGTCAGTTAGGCGGTTTAGAGAGGGTCTGAGCTATTGCAAGAGACAAAGATATGTACCCCCTTCACTGCTGTGGCCCTCTGAGCCACTAACCCAAAAATAGACAGTGTTGTGGCAGACAGCAAGTAGGTCAGAAGGGTTGAGTGATAGGTAGAGTTTTTAAGGTTTTTAAGTCATGACAGTGACAGATATTGTGAAATAATTTTACAATCATAATTTGACTCATTGGCAAAATGTATATATGTGTGATTTAAGTAATTCTTCGTTCCAGTCTGTTTGCCTCGGTCACGTGCATGCAGCTATGGAATGACTGAAACATTGCTCCCAGCTCGGATTCGGATTTCATGACAGCACTCTCTTAAAGACCCAGTATACTGTATGCTCACATGTTGCAAAACTCAGACTGTGTCTTTTAAAGGAACACTTCACCTGCAAAATGACCATTTGTATATGCGGTACTCACTGAATGTTAAATTGAATTTTTATAGAAAACTTTGTTTTTCTCGCATGCCTCCATGGTGACAAGGAATCCAGAAAAGGCAAACATTCTTCATGAAGTAATCTGGGTCCATGTCTGACAACAGCAAAACTATTGTATATCAAAACATCCATGTAAAAACTCTCACATAACTTGTACAATATAATCCAACTCTTATTTATCCAGTTGTATGCGCAGTACTTCCCAAACCATAATGTTTAAAACCCGTTAGTGCAAATCTTCGTATGCATGACAGAGTGCCTGGGCATGGCATGAGTCTCAACTCTGGTCACGGTGTCTCATTCTTAGGCAGAAGTGTTTTATATGGTGACTTTCTAGTGAAAATGCATTTGTTTTTATAGTACTTAAAATCCACCTGGATAAATGAGACTTGGATAATAATGCATGAGTTGTGTGAGAGTTTGTAAAAATATTTTGATAAATTTTGCTGTTGTTAAATACGACTTCTATTCATGAAGAATGTTTGCCTTTTTTGGATTCTCCATTCACTGTGGTGGTATGAGAGAAAAATAAAGATTTCTTGAAAAACTCAAGGTAACGTGATGAATAATTGATATACAAATGATGAAATGAAATAGAGATGAAGTATTTCTTAAGTTTGATTCCTAAAATCTAAACCATTGAGACTATTGCACCAACCATATATAAGTTTGTAAACAAATTATTTATATATCTTACTCTGACTTGCCAGCATCGTATTGAATATTAATTGATCACTAGTAAATTTTTGAGGAAAAGTAGTTGTTCAGAAGTAGACTCACTTCACCAATGTAGTTTGAGCTTAAGTTGACATTTCATGGTCCATTAGCGCTGCTTTTGCTAGTGAATGGAAAAAAAAAACTGGAGGGATAGGAAAATGCCTGTCAACATTTAATCTTTCCTCTGTAGAACCATAAACACATCCCTTTTCATCTCCGTTCAGCAAATGTCATCATGAAGAGGGTCTGCCCATAACATCCTGACTATAGTTAACCATTAGGTAATATGATGTACATATGCAGATATAATGTTCTTCTGACAGTTTGGTGAACAG
Organism: Plectropomus leopardus; assembly: GCF_008729295.1. Lineage (NCBI taxonomy): Eukaryota > Metazoa > Chordata > Actinopteri > Perciformes > Serranidae > Plectropomus > Plectropomus leopardus. The sequence goes on along the minus strand of NC_056464.1, from coordinate 29,471,301 downwards.
TTTGCAGGAAACAAGAGTCTTTTGAACAAATCACCCTCACTGCATATTAAAGAGTAAAAAAACGACTAGTTGCACAGATTTTGGCAGGTTCAGCCCAATGGACACTACACGCAGATTTGGGAAGTACAGAGTGGAGCGGGAAGTACTTGATGAGCAGAGACTGGAAGAGGTAACTCAGAGAAAAACATACTCTGACACTCACCTTTCTCTAACAGAACAGCTTAAAGACTCCTTAAGGTAAGGCACATTTTATGGCTTGATGTGTGCTGTAGATGTAGACATCTGGACTGACGTTCTTCTAACTCTAGTTTTGTGAATCGTTAAAATCTCTTTCAGATGTACAATTCCCAAATTGAAACACAGTGTGGTGAACAGCTTGCCTGTGTTATACTGGCTTCCCAAGTACTCACTCTGGGACTACGGCATGCCAGACCTAATCTCCGGCATCAGTGTGGGCATAATGCACCTGCCTCAAGGTACAGTCCATCATGGTTGAATAAATATTAACAACACTGCAGATAAAAAAGGCCTTTTTTTTCTATAGATGTCATATGTTGAGTGAATTTCAAGACAAGAAGGTATGACAAAAACCTTTGTAGAGATATTTTTTATAAGAAAAAAAGTGTATTGTACTATCAATGTGCTAAATATAAGTGCAAGAGTAAAATGTGTAAGAATTTTACTGTACAGTTGAAATGTTGCACAAATAATGCCAAGTCAGTATTGCACATTGTACATATTTGGCAGTTGAAACGGTTAAGAATTGCACAGTTGAAGATATAAAAAGAGGATAGATTATGGGTTTGCCAGTAATACTCTCCTACTGTAAAAATTGAATGACTTCATTAAAATATTTCTTTGTAAACTGAGACGGATGTAACAAAATTTTTGTTTTTTCACAGGTTTGGCATATGCACTATTGGCTTCTGTACCTGCTGTGTTTGGACTCTACTCGTCCCTCTATCCAGCACTGATTTACTTCTTTTTTGGAACATCACGTCATATCTCCATCGGTAAGTAGAAAGAATAACTCACTGCACCGTGGCCATTACAACCTCTGTAATAGCACATGTTGCTATCTTTTATTGTGTTCAGGTACATTTACTGTGCTCAGCATTATGGTGGGTAGTGTGACAGAGAGACTTGCTCCAGACACAGATTTCCTCATTTCAAACGGGACCAACATCACTGCAGAAGTTGACATAACGTCCCGGGACTTATACAGGGTGCAGGTGGCGGCTGCTACTACGGTCCTTGGAGGACTTATTCAGGTCTGAATGTCTCACAGAAATTACAATGTCTTATGATGTTGTTACAGCTACCAAAACTCATAAACATATCACTGTTTGTATAGGTGGCACTGGGTTTGGTAAAGTTTGGATTTGTGGGAACGTACTTGTCTGAGCCTCTGGTGCGGGCTTACACAACAGCTGCTGCAGCCCATGCTGTGGTGGCACAGCTGAAATACATCTTTGGAGTTTCACCAACAAGGTTTAATGGTCCACTGTCACTAGTGTATGTGAGTACTGTCAAATATTTGGTTGTAATTGCAGAGTTTTTGATGATACAGCAGCACTGATCAGATTGTATCTGTTGCAGCACAGTTTAACTCTCACAAAACCGTTTGATGTGTGTTCCCTATAATTTTCATTCAACCAGGAAGTCTATTAAGTTACACTAATGCTCAAAAGTTTGGAATCACCTGCTTAAAAAGATTGTTTTGGTCCAGTCAGATGGCCGGGAGGTCTAATCTATATTTTGAATGGTCTTTTATTCTTTTAGATTGTAGAAATTCCTCTTCACATACAAATGTTATGCTGTATATGGAGATCAAAATACTGTGCGATGGTTCAGCCAGACTGACAGAAGATATTTCTGAGCAACAGGTCAATAACAATGGAAGACAAGTCAAACCATGCTGTGGCGATTTGTCTCCTTTGTCAATTAAAGACCACGCCAGAGATGAACCATTTCCAGAGTAGTTCCAAAAATGCGCCTGGCTGCCTCTAAGCAGGTCGTGGTGACAGCTTCCTTGTAGCGGCCCCCCTTCTCAGTCTGAAACAAGCATGTGTGTTGCAAGACTCAACTGACCTCTCTTTGCATGGGAGACCAGAGGAAAACAAGCACTCAGTTGCTTTTAATCTCTGTCGGTTAGAGTTTAGTTTCTCTCCTGTGTCCTGTTTTGTACCTGAGATGTCTGTTTAATTGGACTGTTTCGTTTTTGTTTTCAGCCATACAGGAGTCGTGTTAAGTCACTGATGATGAAAACCAAGCCTTTCTTTTTTCTACCCAGATAATATGTATAAATCACTACTTAAAGCCTCACTCACTGTATTTTGAGCCCAATATGAAAACTTCTTGTGCCTCTCCAATCCTGATTACTTTGCTGTGTGCAGCTAAGCACGTGTGTTTAATTATGTTTAGAAATGAGCCACCTCTTGTTTTTCCTTTCTCTATTTTTAGACTCTGAAGGATGTTTGCTTTTTGCTGCCTCACACTCATCTCCCTACACTGGTGGTCAGTGCTGTGTCCATGGTGTTTCTAATTGCAGCCAAGGAGCTCAACTCTTTCCTCAGTCCGAAGCTGCCAGTGCCGATCCCAGTGGAGCTCATCACAGTCAGTTGATAAGAGGACACACTCTCTGGCCTCGCTTTATGTTATCACCCCTGTGCTCTGTGCTGCTGCTGCTGCTGATGTTGCAGCACTGAAAAAAAGCACAGACACAGTGGAGCCAAGCAGCTGAATCAGCAGCAATGCTCGGGCCTCTGAATTTGTGCAGTTCACAGCAAAAAGGAGATATTTATGGCTAATAATTATGTTCACATCTAGCATATGATTCACCAGGTTTTTAATGATTAAAGGTTTGGCATGTGTTGTGAAATTCAGCTTCTCCCTGTGTGTTTGTGTTTATGATCCGTGTGGTGGCTTCAGATTGTGGCAGGAACATTGATATCAACCTATACCCACTTGAACAGCAACTACACTATTTCTGTTGTTGGAGAAATTCCTAGTGGGTAAGCATTTACGTTATACAGCTGTAATTGTTGAGTCATATTCCCAACTTGTTTAGTACCAACTCATAGCCTTCTTCTGTACTTGTGCACCAGTCTAAGTCCTCCCAGTGTACCAGATGTGAGTCTTTTTGGAGAAGTTATTGGTGATGCTTTTGCATTGGCTATGGTTGGATATGCCATATCTATATCACTTGGCAAAACATTTGCACTGAAACATGGATACAAGGTAGACAGTAATCAGGTAAATCCCAAGTCTCATAAAAAAATGTGTGTAAGTTTGACTCTAATTTAATTTCCCTGCTCATTCATGTGTCTCTGTCTTCATCCTGCTGCAGGAGCTAGTGGCACTAGGTCTCAGTAATGCAGCAGGAGGCTTCTTTCAGTGCTTTTCCGTGTGCGCCTCCATGTCTCGTAGTCTCATTCAAGAGACCACCGGAGGGAAAACACAAGTGAGTGAGCAGCAGAAGTAACAGCATTACATCAGCATGACCTCACAAGTACTGTGAACATGTAACATGCAATAGTGGTGCTATAAATATTCAATGCTGATGACCTATTTAAGGATGATTGAAGGGGTGGGGGGTGAAAAGGAAATGATGTTTAATAAAATATAACCACATTATGAACATAAGCTCCATGTGGAAATTCAAAACCTCATAGTACTAGAACACGCACTGTAGTTTTTAACTTACATTTTATTACACAGCAACTGAATGAGAGAGTGAGTGAGCAAAAAATATGCTTGCAGTGGTAAAACATCTGTCAGACATCAACATCTTACATTAATTAGGGCAGTAACGACTTGTCTTGATGCAATTAAGGTCCATACATGATGTGTTTTTTTTTTTGTTTGTTTTTTGTATCACATTAATCGATTGCCAAAATTCAGATTTTAAGAGACTGTATGGGGCTGAGTTTTAAAGCCACAGTGGTATCATATGAATCTAGAAGACCTGAGGAATCCAGAGGTACAAAACAGGCCATGGTAGCTTTCCAGGAAGGGGAATGCATAACACCCCAAAGTTCGGCTAAATTTTGCGATGGAAAAATGTCATGGCTATTTATTAGAGTTCACCATGAACAAAAACAACCTATCAGCTGAGGATTCACTCATGCAGCTGTCAATCATTGCTCAAGAACTGCAATCAAACTGTCAAACTAGGCAGCGCTGTTCAATAATGAATCAAGATTCTGTTACTACATTGCATATTTCTTGCCTTAAATGTTTTCAGAAACATATTTTCGTGTACTGTTTAGTTAATTTGCTCAGATTTCAAAGGGTTTAATCAGACACCAGACTTAAAAGTTGTTAGAGTACCATTAATAATTGGAAATATGTGTTGCCATATAGTCAAGCTATTCTCCAATGATCAACTTAATCCATCTCTGATAAACAAACTATTCATCGAGTTGTTGAACAAGTATTTCAATACAACGGTTGTGTTGTTGTTGCAGATGGCCGGAGTTGCCTCAGCTCTTATTGTGGTGGTGACTATACTGAAACTTGGACCTCTGTTCCAGGAGCTGCCAAAGGTTCAGTTGCACAATTACTCATCTTTACTACAAAGTAGATTTGCAATAAATATTTGTGATGCATGACATTTTTTGTGTGAAGATAAAAGACATTTTATTTGCCTCATTCACACTTCTTTTTACACACCTGAGTAATCACATTTTGCTTGTTTTAGGCTGTCCTTGCAGTGATCGTCTTTGTTAATCTGAAGGGCATGTTCAAGCAGCACTCTGACATCGTTACACTATGGAAAAGCAGCAAGATTGATTTGGTGAGAGGATAAATTATTACTTATTAAAAGCAACAACTGTGACAGAATTAGCCGTAGTGTCAAAACTGGAAAATGTCATTCTTGTTTCCTTTTCGTCATCATGCTCAAAGATGAGTAATGTCATGCTGTAACCCCCAGGTGGTGTGGTTGGTCACTTGGGTGTCAACACTGTTACTCAATCTGGATCTGGGTCTCGCAGCCTCGATCATCTTTGCTCTGCTTACTGTTATCTTCAGGACTCAACTGTAAGACTCCTTTGCACCACTTTATTCCTCACTGCAGTACCTGAATCCTACTGTGTGTGTGTGTGTGTGTGTGTGTGTGTGTGTGTGTGTGTGTGTGTGTGTGTGTGTGTGTGTCAGTATCAGTAACTGTTGCAGGGCTGCAAGACCTGCCAGATTAGATAAAATACAGTACAGAAACATATATCGCACATAATAATTTTGTGTATTTTATTCCTTTCAGTCCAACATACTCTGTTCTGGGAAATGTTCCAGGTACAGAGCTGTACGTGGACATAGAGACCCACAGAGAGGTGAAACAAAGATGATAAATCATACATTACAAGCTTTTCAACCCTTGCTGCAAAAAAAGCTAATGATTTTTTGCTATTTGGCAGGCGAGAGAGATTCCTGGTGTTACTATATTTCGCTCCTCTGCAACGGTATATTTCGCCAATGCTGATCTCTACCTCGAGGCTCTGAAAGAGAAGGTTTATGCTATCTAATAATAATAATACTATCTGTGAATGTGAATGTTTTCATTAATGAGTAATCGTCTGATTTTTTTTTTAATCCCAAATTATAGTAAAAAAACAACCTGCTTGACACACACTATTGGTGGTTCAAACATAGCTGGGAAATGCTGCTAAAAAAACCACAGATTACGTCAACTTATATATAATGTCACTTTAGAAACAATGATGCAAATGTAACATATTCTTGGCTCGTGTAATGCGACCATTTTATCTTGCACCTTCAAATTCCCCGTTTTACCTGATCATCACTTTGAAAGATATTCAGTTTATAATCATGTGACATAGAAAATCAGCAGATCCTCACATTTGAGTGGCTGTTGTGTAAAGAAATGTTCAGCGTTTTTGCATGAAAACTGACAGAAACATTTAATAGATAATCAAAATTTGATTATTCAGTTTACTAACTGTTTCATGTCTGATCTTTTCTCAGCTGATGGTCAAAGACCTTTACCCTCTCCTCTTCATCTGTTTTCAGAGTGGGCTTGACATCAGTAAAATGATAATCTACAAGAGGAGGCAAGAGGCCAAACAGAGACGTAGAGAAAAGAGGGCTGAGAGACGTGCAAAAAGGCAAGCCAAGAGAGAGGTAACATTACTGCACACATGGATTGGCTATAGAAACTTTACAAAACATTTAAAGGACTTCAATGTTTTTTGTGTGTTTGGCTTATTGGTCACCTTAAAGCGAAAATTTCAAATTTCGGATTCAATTTTTTTTTATTTTTGAAAAAATCACTGTGTCCATAAATCATTTAGACCCAAAAGATGGTTAAATAGGGGCCAGGTTGAAAAGGCTTAAGTTTCCCTTTAAATGTGATGACAAACTTGGCACCACAGTCCTGTGACAGTTCTGCCGAGTCGATGGCTGAAGACCACCAACTGTAACATTTGACAGAAGACAAACTAACAAAGAATGAATAAACACTGGTGCGAAACACAATCATTTCTTCCCCTCACACCTCTGCAGAGAAGGGCACAGAAGGCAGCTGATAAGCTCTCTGCAGCACCTGTGTTCTCTGTAGAGGAGGAGGCCGGCTGCTGGAGGGACAGAGGTGTGGACGAGGACGTTAGAGACAAGGAGGAGCCGGGCTGGACAGAGAGGGAGAACGGGACAGTGTTTGTTATCCCGACCACTCCTCGAACACCAGATGGCCCCTGCAGATGGGAGTACCTGAAAGGAGGAGAACCAGACTGCACCAGCTTAGGGTGGATGTCTGAGCTGCAGGACGGGGACACTACCACTCTGGGCTCCAGCAGTGAGGACACACTGAGTCACGACCTGGAGCGGGTCTCCCTTGGGTCACTGGGCAAGTGGACGTGGGATATTCACTCCATCATTATCGACCTCTCCACGGCTAACTTCATTGACACAGTGGCTATCAAGACTATGAAAAATGTAAGTACTAAAAGGACAAATCTTAACAGATGTTGAAAATGTGAGAGAGCCAACACATAACGACATTTAATGATAAATTTAACAGTTCTGTTCCTATACAGTGTGGAGAGCAACAATTTGGCTAAAACAGCACACTTCGTAGATTTTATTCACTAACAACCAGAGCCCTGACTCTCAAAACTGTAAATCTCGCTAATCCCCTTGGGATCAAACGTGACTTTAGAATAAACAAACATGGCAGACAGCTGGCAAAATGAACTAGTTTTGCACTTTTTTTTCTTTTCACAGAAAATTCACAAAAAAGAAATATGAATATAATGAAATAAAATAGCAAGAGGGGTATTTGCATGTTCTTCACATGTCATTTCCCCTCACAGTCCAAAGACATGTAGTTTTTGTAGGTTAATTGGTGTCTCTTAATAGCCCGTAGGTGTGAATGTGAGCGTGAATGTATGTCTCTCGCTCTGTGTCAGCTGCACAGACTGTCTAGAAAAATGGACAACGCGCCTTTACTTACCCCCACCATGCTTAAGTGAGGTTGAAATGTCCGAGATAAAGGTGTTGCCATCTTGTGATGTCATTGAGAGCCAGATTCTGCGCAGTAGCGATATCCACAGCGGGGAAGTCTTAACTCACTTCATAGGAAAACCTGCCATGATGATCTTTAAAACCATCAAAAAATAAGGGTTTGCTGACGATTGTCGGGGAGGGGTATCAACTTGAGTCTCATATAATGTGTATCCAAGAGGTAGAAGCACCTGATGAGTGCAGAAGCAGGCACCCGTCAACATTTTCTGGGAAATGTTCTGGTATTTTTAAAGGTTAGTGCAGTGTAACTTTGGGTGATGATAGATATTCTGTATTATTAACAGATTTTCCAGGACTTCAGTGAGATTGATGTAGATATCTACATGGCTGGTTGTCAAGGTAAGTGAGCGCCTTCTAATTCTTTTCTAGGCTGTTCTATATGAAAAGGCTTAATCATGGTGGTAAATTGCTTGCAAATGGTTTTCTCCTCAGCCTCTGTGGTGGAACAATTGGAGCGTGGTGGCTTCTTCTCTGAGTCAATTACAAAGAGACGTCTTTATGCCTCCGTTCATGATGCTGTGCTCTACTGTCTGAATCACAGAGGAGCCACATCGCTCCCCAGATACGAGCCATCAGTGGTGAGTGCATGAAGCTGATGTCCATGTGACACTTCATTTGAATTAAACTAAAAACATTTATTTACGTCATTTTAACTGTATTACTTTCCAAAAATGATTTGATTTCAGGACACATACAGCAGCACAAGATTTTAAGGACATCCAGCACTGAAGATGGAATAATTATCTCAAGATAAGGGAATATCACAAGCAGAGGTGGAGGAAGTATTCAGATCCTTTACCTAAGTATAAATATTAATACCACTGTTAAAAATACTCTGATACAAGTAAAAGTCCTGCATTGAAAATGTCACTTAAGTAAAAGTAAGTAAATATATTCAGGAAAAAGTACTTTAAGTAAAAGTACAGTAAAACCATCCTAAAATCTAAAAATGATTTAAAAAAGGAAAACACTCCCCCAAAACTCACAATTATTTAAAAAAAAAAACAAAAAACCCTCAAAATTATTTAAAAAGGAAAAAATAACAACCCCAAACTCAAATGTATTTAAAAAGAAAAAAGCACCCCCCAAAAAACACCACAAAAGTTCTAAATTATAAAACAAAAATCACCCCAAACCTTAAAATTCTAAAAAAAAAAAAAAAAAAAAAAGAACAAAAAAAAAAAATATTAAATAAAGACTGTTTGAATGTTCAAATGATCAATAGTTAACAAAACATCATATTTTATAAACTCTTAATTTGTAAAGTAACTAAAGCTGTCAGAAAAAGTACAAGTAAAAGTAAAAAGTAAAAGTAAAAATATTCAATATTTCCCTCTGAGATGAAGTGAAGTGGCATGAAAAAAACATACTCAAGCAAAGTACCACAAGTACCACAAATTCATACTTAAGTATAGTCCTTGAGTAAATGTTGTCAGTTACATTCCACCATTGATCAAAAGCTTTTATGAAATTATATTTGTATATTAATAGATCCTAGATAATTGCTGGGTTAAATTTATATTTATACATCTTATCTTTACACTTGGAAGACTGAAGACACATGAGCTTAAATAAACTTTATTCAATATGGGAGAGTGAAAGAGTGCATTTGTAGAGACAAAAATAAATTCATAAAATGACACAAACACCTTTCAAGAAGAATCTGGTAGAAAATAACGAGGAATTCAAGGAACAAATACAAGACAACATGCATCACACTGACAGTGTGTGAGCTTTTTTTTGGTAATGGCAGCAATAACGAGGCTGGACTTTGAAATGTTTACAGGAGCCATTTCAATTTTCAAGTGCAATTTCTGCTCATAGCAACAGCAAAACCTGTGAAGCTAATGCATGCAAAGGACTTTTTATGTGTCTCAACTCCTTTACTGAGTTTCTAGTGCAACATTCCTAAAATGGGAAATTATAGAGAATAAAAAAATAACAGTATAACAATATCCAGGCAATATTTAACAAAAGCATCTCTTTACAGTTGCATAAACCCACTGTGACCTCTTTCCCTGAATAAATCTTATCTCTACATACTGGCCACGGAGGATGCTGCCAAAGAAGTTGTGCACAGGACTGAGGAAGGCTAGGTAGATTATTTTTGTGTATAAATTTTGGTTTATGAGCTACAAGTCTTGATGGACATCAGAATTGTGTATGTCTGGGTTCAGAGTCAGACCGTCATCATCCTCGTCCTCCGGCTGCTGTGAAACCAGCTGCTGGTAGCGAGCCTGGCGCTGGTAATCCGGATCAATGTTGATCCATTTATTTGCGACCCATTTAGTGCCATGGGTGACCACACAGCCTCCATGCAGAGCGTATTCATCCTGCTCTCCCACCCAACCTATTGAGAAAAAAAAATCATTTAATGTTAGTTAGCAGCATCCTTCATGTCCTGTCTGTTTTCGAGGGCTCACACTGATGTTACGTGCCACGCTGTTAAAAAAAAAATCTAGATCAGAATGATCCAGATTTGGAAATCAAATGTTTTGCTATCCTAGATCAACTAATCCATCTTACTTTTGTGCCATTTTTTCGAAGAAACGTTGGATTGGATCCCCCCTGATCCAGATACAAACTTGGATTTGGATTATCAGCTGCACTAAATAGAACTACAAACCACAATGTAGGCTAAGGCTATGTAAAGAACAACACGTAGAGCAGCCAGCTTTGGGTCACTTTAGGTTAAAGTTAAAAATGTATACTTTTTGTTTGATATGGACAGCTTTTTGGGGGATTTTTTATGTGGAGAAAATCCTTCCTTTAAAAAAAAAAAAGATTGTACTGAAGGCTTAAAAGTTGGCTGGAAGTCAACTTTATTTATTTTATCACTGTAACAAATCAAGTGCAAAATATAAATAAATGTATATATTTTACCAATCTTAAAGTTTTATTGCATTATTTGCATTTTTGCTCCTTTCCCCCCCTTAGAACATCCTGTTTTCAAGATTTGATCAAACCCAATCTAAATATGATCAGATTGCTTTTCAGCTGGCACCAATATGACATCAGAAAGATGTTAAACTCTAAATCTCAGTTTGAATGAAAATAGGGTTGACACTGTTTTAAATGTCACAAACAACATCAGTTGTGTGCATGTTAACATTATGACATTTAGTTCATGTTGGCTTCTAGTCCCTTTACCTTATGACTAAATGTTATTATTTTACGTTATGATGATGAAGAGCATGTAGACATGCTGACATTTTGCTCAAAGCACCACTGTGCTTGAGCAGTCTGTTTGTCTTGTTTTGTTTTTATTGGAGGTTCTGTATGCGAACTTTGGAACATTTATACAGCAGCAAAACACTATTTGCTATGTAAAGATACAGTGGAGTAATGGTGTCAAGAGTTGAGAATGAAGTCACGCTACCTCTGTGTGTTGTGATCCGAATTTCTCTGTCCTTTGCTGCAGTGAACTGGTCCAGCTGCATGTGCATCTGTGTATCTCATTGGCTAGCTCATTGTTGCTGCATTGCACTGCTTTCATACTGCAGTTACTGCTGATGTCAGGATGGTCCACCCGGTGGTCAACGCCGTTAGCTCTGTCAGCACTGTTGCCGTTGCCATTTATGGAGTTAGCACTGTTAGCTACTAGCTGTCAACTCAGCCACCTCCATGTTGAGAACATATCCATACAACTCATACAGCTCTGAATTTTTGCATAGAGCCCCTTTAGTACTGCGACAGCATTTGCAAACTTATATTTAAATTGATAATACCTTTTGGTTTTAATATTGGCAGACAATGTGGCACACACTGCGCCTCATGCAGCAACAATCTCTTGAATTTCTCTTTATATTGTTGCGTAATTTTCTGATAAGAGAAAATAAAAGGTAACGCACCCTAAACACTATTTTAGGGCAGGTAGAGTGCTGTGTGCAAAGACTCAAAGACTGCATATGCCCAATACTGGCGAGATGCCACCAAAAAAAGGCTTTAAGAAGAAAACCTTCAGCAATAGTGAAATTGATGAACTGTTGATAAACTTAATCAAAGTGAATGTGATTTTGAGAAAGTACTAATACCACACAGTAAAAATACTCTGTTAATAGTAAAAAAAAAAAAAAAACGCTTTTTATTAAAAATGTTCGTCAGTAAAGTATATAAATACAATGAAGGAAATGTATTTAAGTATTAAAAGTCTTTAAAATAAATTTAATAGGTTTAAATAAATGTAATAAATCTAAAAGGAAAAGCAGCAACTCCTCATACATATATATGAGAAACTGGAACCATAAAATACTTTAGTAATGTCAAAATACCTCAAATTCGTACTTAAGTACAGTATTTGAGTAAATGAACTTAGTTACGTTCCAACACTGGTCAAAGAGAGACACACAGAAACTGAAAAGTTATTAAGATCAATGCACCAAGTGTTTCTTTAGCCAAGGAATTTAATAATCCAGTCATTGAAATTACTCTGAAAAATTATTTAAATTTGATTATATGCTAGTCATACATTTTTAAAATGTTCCTCAAATATAAAACTTATTATCTCGGTAAGAGTGCTCTGGACCGTTCCAGAACAAAAATATGAAAACATTGGTGTATTCCAAAAATTAATGGGTACTAACAAAAATAAGAAAAAAATGTGGATACAAGCAAAAATAAGAGAAAATCTGTTTGTATGTTGTTTCTTGCATTAGGCCCAATGTGTACATAAGAGAAATGTTATTTTTTAAAAATACTTTCAAATGTGCTTACACATCGAATGAAAAATAAATATGTCAGTGCACATTTTCATATTTTAATTGCAACATTATTTGACTAAAATGTACTGCAATTTTTCATAGGAATCCTACCTCTTCCATCAGAAAGGTAGTTGTACCAGAAGACAGCTGTCCCTTTGGTCGGCTTCACCCTCAGATTACTCTTGTCACAGTTTCTTCTGGTGTCCAAAAGATCGACGTCATTCTGTATGAGAGACTAAAACACACACTCAGACTCAGTGACATGGTTTGCTAAACATACGGGCCACGCACCCACTGACAAACATGTGAGTTAACACAGACATGAAAGACATGCACAGTATGTACACAATACTTTTGCAGGGCTCTCCCTACACATTTCCAGACCCACACACGATTACGCACCACTTCATCATAGGTCCTGTTGTCTGCCACAGGGAATGCGGTCTCCCCACCCCCCTCAACAGAGTTCAGGTAGAAGAGAACTGTGATGTACCTAGGTGTGCAACACAAATTTAAATTGACACACACATGTATGGTGCAAACAGACACACACATACAAACACTTTGCAAACACACAGAAGCGTAATACATTCACTTCAGAAAAAAACAAACTTGCCCTGTTCTTCTGGATTGATGAGATTTTTATTCATTAATTAAAAAAAACAGAGCAGAAGTGTTTTTTTTCTCGAGTGACTGCATTACGCTTTAAACAAGGCAAGCACACACATTTTTCCAGGTTGACAATGACTAACATGCCAGCTGTCACAATGGAGTTTAGTAATCACACAGCACAGATGAATTCAGATCTGAACATTCACTGATTTTTTTTGCTGAGAAATAGTCAACACCGTGTACCTCGGTAATCTCACCTGCAGGATGTCTCGAAAGGAGTGGAGGTGTTGGCAGCGAGGCGTGTGTGTGTGCAGGCTGTTTCAGGATACACGGGGCCGCTGTCATGGTGGGCATGGTAGTGTCCTCCCTCCTCGTAGCGAACCACCTGGAGTGGCTCACTGAGGTCCACTAGTGCGGGAGGGAGCCGGGTGAGGCGAGTCACCCTTTGTAAGAGAAAGGTAAAGAAAAAATTGAGAAGTTCTGTAAAAAACATGCTAAAACTGTCCTAATTGCAAAAAAAAAGTGAATTACAGTTTATACAGCTATCAGAGAAGCTTCTTTGTCTTTATTACCTTGCCTTGATGTCTTGGAGGACCTGGTGTGCTCCTTTGCCCTGATACAGCCAGGTGTGTCTGCTGTTCCTCACCAGCTGACTCCTTTTCACCCCTCGCTGCAGCAGGAAGCGCTGGAAGGCATCACTGCTCAGGAGTCTGAACTCTTCTAGACTCAGCAAACCTGCCCCAAATACAAGAATGCACATCTTATTCTGAGCCCTTATGTAAGTCTTCTTTTCTTGCATTACTGACAATTTCTGTCGTTATAGTAACTAAAAATAGCATACTGAAGATAGAGACTAGTTTTCAGCATTAGTAGGCTACCATAGTTTAGGGAAATTTGGTTTCTATTACTCTTTGATAGTATGTCTGTATATACCATTGATTTGTGTTTAAATGAGACCTATATTCCTCTATAAACAAACTCCTGATCTATTTCCAATTACACATTTAAACTGAGGCTATAGGGTGCCCCAGGGATGACGCTTTTTCATAGGCCAACCTGGAAACTAGTGTTGCCCTGGTTTCCTCGTCAAAAAGCCTTTGGTATTTTTCCATTGGATTTTGTACTATGGCAGAAAATATACTCTGTGGTAAACAAATGTTTATGATACTTACACATTTTGTTCAGCAAGATAATCTTCACGAATTAACGCCACTTTCACAATTTTTGAAGCCTAAATGTAATCGTCAGAGTTAAAAAGCTAATGCTAGGCTAAAACTAACTACACTACTGTGGCATCGCCACAGCTAAGAGGCTGTAAAGCTGTGATGATGTTCTTTAGTCTCATTTAGCCACTTGTTAGCAACCGTCTTTTTTAAGACACATAGTTCACAGTGAGGAATTTGCTGACGTATTATGTCGTAAAACAAAACTTAAAAGTCTCTTGAGTTTGTGTTAACCACAGACCTTATTTAAGGCTTCTAACCAAAAACCAATTAAAATACCCATTGACTTAGAGACGAGGGAATCAGAGGTGCTAAAATAAACGGATTTCCAGGTTTCAGGACTCATTACTGAGGTTCATTATTCTCTGTAAAATGCAATTCCTCAAGTGGCCACTTGAGGCCGGCTCCAACAGCAGATCATCTAAGGTATCAGTTTTTCCGTCAAGTTACAATTTGTATTAATGGTTTAAAGCCTGTTGTTTGCTGGTGAAAATTAGCATTATGTGATATTATCACAGCAGTAACTGCACTGCCCCAACCAAGCTAGCAGCTGACATTCGGGCTCTCTCCACCCTCCCATTCCAAAACGGTCACTTCTGGCTCCAAAAATCTGAGTTGGCAAAGGCAGAAATGCCAAACTCGAGTCCACAAACCAATGAGTGATGTCACAGAGGCTATGTCCATAATTTTATAGACTATAGTTTTATCCAGTCATATACAGATTCATAATTGTGTCTATTTGCTGTGTATTATTTATTCATCTAAAAATTACTCTCATGTCTATATTAGACCATAACATTTGAAGAGTCGCTATGAGCCAAAAAGGTTGGAAACCACAGCATGAAAGGTTTAAACGATGTGTTCGTTACACTGAAAAATATTTTTACTGTACATAAACAACAAGAATCTTTGTTCCTTTCCAACATTTTTACCAAAACCCACCACTGTTGTTCCCCCTGGCATTTCATGGTTTAGATGTAGCATATTTAGTGAAGTTTATAAGAATGTTCGCAATTATCCCCAAAATTAGACTTAAAATTTAAGAAATTTTACACACATACATGTGCATGAACCACTAATGCACAAACAATGTTTTAAAAATAATATGTATGCAAACAGACACATTTCTGTAAAAAGCACAAAGTTCATTTCTTACCATTACCATCCTTGTCAGCTTTGAGTCCAGCATAGATTTCTCTCAGATTCTCGGGTGTGAGCCAGATGCCGTCCCTCACTCGAGAATGGGTCAGTATCTGTTGTTGGAGGCATGACAGGAAAGATAAGACGAGTTAACTAACTCTGAACTAAAACACGTCTGCGTGTCATGCACCACAGTACAAGCTCACAGTCCATAAACTGACATACACCTCGTGGAGCTGCAACTGTCCGTCCTGGTTGATATCAAGAAGGTTGAAGATCTCCTCTGGGCTCAGGTTGAGCTCCTTGGCCAGCTCTTCCTGCCCTTCTTGCACCATTAGCTGGCTCTCCATCAGACCCTTTAGCTGTGCAAGCTGCATCACAACACGGCACTCATCCTCCGACAAAAATCCAGGGATCTCTGCAGAAAAACCACAGAGCGAGACAAAGTTACACACAGAGCAAAATCTCTTCAGTCAAAAGAATTGCAGCATTTTCTCTGCTGCATGCATTCTTATTTGCTACCATGTTGCACTGTATTTTTTTGTTTTTTTAAAAATAGAATTCAAGTCAGTTTTATTAATATAGCCCAATATTACAAATCACCAATTTGCATCAGGGGACTTATTTCAGTATGGGGAAGTAGGCCTGAATATAACTATAAATCTTGATTTGTGTTTACTTTATATGTAAGTTCACTTGAAGTTAATTTTGTGAAGTTGGTGCAACTTAAAAATGACAAGTGAAATTTGCCTTGTTCTTTCTAAGTGTTCGCAACTTTAGTAAACCCGGTTAGTCTGACTTAACTTGATCATCACAAAGAGGATTTTGCCAATGATGAATTTAGGAGATCTGTGAATTCTGTTTTCTTAACATGTTTCAGAAAATACAAATATGACTGATTAGTTTGCAGCCAGCAAAATACAGATATGAAGCACAATAAACTTGGTTTACTGAAGCTGCTAAAACTGAGAAAGATTGATTTAATTAAACTTGTAATTTTTAAGTTGCAATAATTTCACGAAATGTAGTAAATTAAATAAATAAGCAATCAGTTCTCTAGATTTGGAAAAAAGGTAAAATCAACTTGTCATGATTTACTGTACTCCAGTAAAGATAGTATGTTTTTGCATCATAGCTGTGTTAGGCACAGATGAATTTGTGCTCTTTAGCCAGTCAGCTATGAGACCTTCATTGGAGTAGTGCCTCAGGACTTATTGACCCATTTCATGTAGCCTTGATTGACCTGTGTGAGCACATATATATAAACTAGGTTATGTGTTGGAGGGTGATGAAGATGAGAATAAGGTGGGAGGGTGAAGTGTGTGGTGATGTTTTGCGTTCATCAGGAGAATAAAAAGAAGCCTTTCTGACCACTAGAGGCTCATGTGGGTGTGCTGCAAATTTGTTTTGACACATGGTTGCCTTGGCTCTTACCAAACAGCAGAGGTTTCATACTCAGAGTCCGCATTTCGTGCACTTTGTTTGGCACCAGTGACACCCTCTGAACGTGTCCCACCTGAGAGATAAACCAGAGAGGTGATGTGCATAATGTGCGTGTGAGAGAGAAAAGGACGGAGGGAGTAAAAGAAAGAGTGGGAGTGATGCATCATCACATTACTCACCCTTATCCCCTCGACTCTTGTTAGGGAAACATCACGCAGAAACTCAGGCTTTGATGGCGGACGTCGCGACTCGGGGCGCTGGTGGTCACTGCGCTGAGCGTCATGACTCCGGTTGGCATCTTCCTGTCCGCTGCTGTAGTGCACGTAGAACAGCAGTGCTATAACATTAATGATGTAAACATGAAAAAACACCATCACTACCACGAAGTAGGAGCGGGAGCACACGCTGCTCTTGTGGCAGGAGAGGCGCTCGCACGGCGGCCGGAGCGGCAAGGTCGCGCTCCCGGATGGAGTCGTGTCCTCGGCATCTTGGGGCTCCTGGTTGTCACTCATTTTCTTGATATTCAAGGAGGAGCTGATACTTCCTCAGCGGCAAAGTCCATCTGATTAATCAAACGAGAGGATGATGCTTTGTTGCTCAGAAGTAGCGGATGCGCTGACTGACAGATGTCCAGTGAAATCAGAAAAAGAAAGCGAGTTTCTTAATCTCTGCTGCACAAATGAAGTCGTTGAAAAATCACAAAAAACAATCACGGAGGGTTCATGATGAAACTGTGCGCGCTTAAGACGAAAAGTCAACTACCACAGACACTGTGTCGTTATCTTTTTTCTCGCCCACAGACAGCAGCGCTGCAGGCTCGGACAGTCTTGTTTACACTGCAGCAGTCCCAGTCAGCAGCGACAGCAAAGCGCACTGCGCATCCCAAAGCACGGCGGAGCTCATCTCACAAACCCGCTCCACAAACCCGCTCCATAAACCTGCTCCAGCATCAACTGAGTACAGCAATCACCATCCGAAATTAAAGAAACGCGATCTGAGAACATAACAAAACATCCCGATATGTAGTATATCTTACTATTGACACGCCATAGCCCGAGCTCTCTGTTCACAGCAACAGTCTGACTACCGTGCAATGCTGACCTCTGGTGACTTAACCCATAACACACTCCTCCCTTTATACCATACAGTGCAGTGCAGTGTGTGTATACTCTCTCTCTCTCTCTCTCTATCACTTCAATTCATTTCAATTCAGTTTAATTCAATTCAATTCGATTCAATTCAAGGATGCTTTACTGGCATGACCATAGTGAAATAGTATTGCCAAAGCACATTTTAACAGTTGTGAACAGTATAGAAAAAGAACAACTAGGCCAATGTCAACATTATCGAACATTATTGAACATTATTGAAATTGAACAAATGTATGGACGTCGACAATTAAGCAGTCACCTCCTGCTTATTTTGTTTGGTGAACTTCTAAAAGAGAGATCATAATAGTATTTTTCCCTCACAGTGTAAAAGGTCAAATAAGAGTCAAAAAACACCCATATAAAATAGGCTACCAGCTTTAGTTTTACAGGTGTTTGAGGATATTCATGCCCATATTTGGTGGGCTCTGTAACACTAGTCAAATTTTTAACACATAATTTCATACAGAAACATACAAAGCGGCCAATGAGGTGTTTTGACCACAACCACGTTTTTCTGTTTTTCGTTTTTTATCCCTGAAAAGGGGTTGCTAAATATGGAGTGCCATTTCAAAGTAATAGGCTAATAAATAAATAAAACTAAAAAACGAAAATGATCAATTGATTTATTTCATTGTTGAAATAAACAAAAGTGTCGTTACTGAAATAAATTAAATTGTATATCACAGCGGAATCAACCAATAACAGCAGTGTGCAGTTTCTGGCATTTTCTTTTAGTTTAATTCAGAATATAAATGTCTCTTTATGCTAAATAGCATGTGCCATCCCCCGTATTTGATTGGCTCCTCTTCGGAAGGTGTAGTCAACCATACTAATCTATAGGTCTCTCATTATACTAACTGTAATGTGCCATCCCCCGTGTTTAATTGGCTCCTCCTGAAGTAGTCAGCCAATCAAACACGGGGGTTGGCACGTTGAAATTAGCATAAAGAGAGATCAATAAACTAGTATGGCTGACTCCACCTTTCGAGGATGAGCCAATCAAACACGGGGGATTCTAGTTTGCAATAAGAGACATTTATATTCCAGTACGGTGCACCACGGTCGATATTTACTCAGGCAATCTAGTTTGTTAATTACAATTTGAGGTAGATTTACTTGGGTAATTCCATTGGACGATTTCATTTCAATGGGAAATATTGTACTCTCTACTGCAATGGATTTATTTGACATCAATGTAGTCACTTTAAACTCGGCAGTTATCAAATTTCTGAAAGCGAGTGCAGTCAGATAAAATTAATCAACAACATTGTAGCTAACATGACGCTTCCTGGCTTATATCTAACGTTAGCTAACAAGAAATCAGTTGTTCACTGTTAATTTCTCCACCTTTGTCATTGTAATGCTGCTCCACACTGCGAGTAATAAACTGTGTCTGCTTCTTTAAGAAATAATCTTACTCTGCAGAGTCACACTTATGAACGGGAATGATGCAGACAGATCACAAACTGTATGCAAAGACACGGACATTATATAAAGTCTATGAGACGGAAAAACAAGAAAAAAAATATGCCGGAAACTACACGCTGCTGTGATTGGATAATTCCTCTGTGAGCATTTGATGACGCGTGGCGGAGATCCCGCCCACTCCGTCCGGACGATTTAACAAATACGTCACAATTGCCACTTCCGGTAACCATCTTTGGGTCAAACTTTAGCGACGCATCGAAAATCGTCCGGCTTGTTTAGCACAGTGAATATCTCTTTACCTGATGAGGAGAGGAGCTTTTTAAGCAAGCGGAGATGTCTTCAAAACAGTTGTAAGTGTTGTCTAACCTGAAGCGTTTGAATTGTACTTAGTTTTTTCATTTTTGAGACGAACGCCGAAGTTAGCGTTAGCTTAGCTCCAGGAGCTAACGGTTGAACTAGCAGTTAGCTTTGATGTTAAATTAAAATACGGGGCTAGGTTGACAGTTTTCCCAACCCATATCAGTTACTCGAGTTAAGTTACCGCTAACGATAGACTACAACGCCGCCGTCAATCTAAGATGATCGAGTTTATATTATTTCCCCGAATCTGACAGCACAGCCATAGTCACTTTAAATGCTTGCGATTGTCAGAGTTGTAGTAGAAGTAACGATAGGAAGCATTCGCAATGTTGGATAACTGGATCACACTAACTCACTATTTTTACAGTCAAAACGATTACAATTGACATATCTTGAAAGATTTTTATTACTAAAATTAACCTACCAACAAAAAAAGCTAAAAGGGTGGTCACAATTTAGGGGGACATCTTAATTTCAAAACGTATAGTGTTTGTACCACTTTCTTTAGCAATCTTTGGGGTTAATCTATGGAGGAGACTTAATAAGAAGCTAAAGCAAAGTTCAAACATATCCAGTTTAAATTAATGTATGAATACAGGATTTTCACTTGATACAGGGATAAAGAGGGGGGTGTACAGTCACCTGGTGTTTACAGGGGTTATTGTTTATTTATTTGGTTATTAAATATTAGTAGTTTATCTCCCTCCCTCGTTTTTTGAACTCTGACTCTGCTCACAGCTTGGTGACCTGAGACTCAGTGATGTCAGCACTAGGTGGCAATGATAATGAAATATGTGGTTGTGAATTAATAGAGTAAAATTGTTTTAGTGTGTGGTAACACTATACAGTATATTCTCAGTGATCCCATTTTCAGATAAATCCAGAGGGTTGAGACACTGCCTGATGTGTGTGAAAAATGTTTTCAGTTCTTTGCATACTTAAGTATGTCACCTTACATCTGCTTGTAATGTATGTGTATGAGTAACTCTGTAATTGTTTGAATTAAGAGTGATGGGAAATAACAGACAAATGACACAAAAAAAGACATTCAGTTGCTTATAGATTTATTTCTTTCACACATGCGACACATTGACAAAAAGATCATATTGTATGATTTCTTGCACTGTGTCTTGTCAAGACTGATACTCATTCTTCTGCGTCCTTTCCCTTTGAATCAACACAAAAGAAACAGCCAGAAGTTAGTGGTTAAACACCTTGTCAATATATTAAGATACAGAAATTCTTGATATCAATTTAATCAGTGTACTAACAATTGATAAATAAAAATGAACATACCCTGACAATTTCACGGCTTTTTGCCCTCAGCTTGTTGACCTGAGACTCCGCAATGTCAGCGCGCTCCTGGGCTTCCTCCATCTCATGCTGCACCCTCCTGTACCTGGATAGGTGAGAATTGGCCTGCTCCTCCTGTATGATAAGCCAGAGTAAAGTAAAAACCTGTGCAGGGTTCCCGTGGATCCTTAAAAAGTCTTAAAAGGCATAAATTTATTAATCTGAAAATGAGAATGATTAATTTGTATTAAAATACTGGAAATAATCTTTCAAAGTCTTAAAAATGCTCAAACATAGGAAGGAGAATTTCTTTTGACACTGCATTGTAAAAATATTTGGTAACATCTATTTTTTTTGTTAAATAATTTAATAAATTCCTCTTCATAATATAATGAATTCATTGTCTACCATGTGTTTCAAATTGAATGGGGTTTTTATTTCAACATTTGAGATAGATAATCTAACTTTTTCATTGGACAAAAGACTTTTCATGTTTTATGTCATAGTAAACATTTGGGCAACACGAAATTGTCCCTCTTCAATTTTGGTTATTAGAATATTTGTCTTAGAAAGCCTTAAATCTGACTTGACTTAAGCTGCAGGAGCCATGCTGTGGACTGAGTGATATTTTCAGAATGTGTATTGTTATGAAAAATTTGGTAGGTGTACTCACAGCCTCCTCAGACTGTCTCTTGTAGGCCTTCACTTTGAGCTGCAGCTTGTCCACCAGATCCTGAAGGCGGACGATATTCTTCTTGTCCTCCTCAAACTGTTGTAAATCAGGAATGATAGAACATCAGAATACTTGCCAAATACTAGTTATAGCTAACTTCTTTCACAACCATGTATTATTATGACCATTAGTATTTGCATGAGTTTAAATTGTCGTGTTCTAAATACCATTTTACCTGATAGGTGAGTTCCTTCACTTTCCGCTCATATTTTCGCACTCCCTTGATAGCTTCAGCACCGCGCCTCTGCTCAGCATCAACTTCAGCCTCCAATTCACGAACCTTAAAGATGAAGCAGAATGCAGAGACTCTACAATGCAAAATGTTGTCCTGATTTACAGTAAATATGAATAGGTTGGTCCTCATGGCACTTACTCTAGCCTCCAGTTTCTGGAGCTGCTTCTTGCCGCCCTTCATGGCCAGATTCTCAGCTTCATCAAGGCGATGTTGCAGGTCCTTCACTGTCACCTCCAGGTTTTTCTTCATCCTCTCCAAATGAGCGCTGGTGTCCTGCTCCTTCTTCAGCTCCTCTGCCATCATGGCAGCCTGAGATGTAGTCGAATTTCATTGATTATAAGGTCTTTGCAGTCTAATGTCTCAACTGCCATACCACGACATGTGGTGGAGAAATGGCCAAACATGCATATCAAACACTGACTATCAGGGTGTCTGCAGGTCCTTAAAAGTCTTAAAATGTGTTAAATCCAATTTTATAAATAATGGGCCTTAAATGTTATTAAACAAACATTTTATTTACATTTTATAAATAATTTCATTTATTTAATTTTGTTAAGCCATCTTTATGTTTCTTTTTGTCAAAACGAGTCTAGCTGTCCTGCCTAAAAGTCCGCATGTATGATGTTGTATATCTTTAAACCTGCCAGTTTATCTTTTTAATTTATACTTGCACTTACCTGTTGGCAAAATGTAGATTAACCAAACTCACTCTAATAACCATATTTTTGCATAAAACCTACCTCTGCACGGGACCAGTTATACACTACTGACCTTTATACTAACCTGCAATGCTTGAATAAGAAAAAAATTATTTCTGCAAAAATCTGGCTTCAATTTGGCGAACAGTGATCTTGAAAAGTGTCTGCCTGTAGACATGCTGTCTATATTTTGCGCACAGTTACATAGAAGTGCATTAGGATGACTCACATCAGTGATGGCCTTCTTGGCCTTCTCCTCAGCATTTCTCGCTTCCTGTACAGAATCTTCCACTTCACCTTGGACCTGAATGAGATCAGCCTCCAGCTTCTTCTTGGTGTTGATGAGGCTGGTATTCTAAACAAATAATTTGGGTTGAATTACATTCTTTACTTCCCATTCATCTTTTTTTTTTTTTTTTTTACATATCACATATATATACGTAATTATATTAAATTAAATCTTCACTTACCTGAGAGTGCAGCAGCCCCACACGCTCGCTGGCATCAATCAGCTCCTGTTCAGCCACTTTGCGGCTTCTCTCCGTCTGCTCCAGAGCAGCTCTCAGCTCCTCGATCTCAGCTATCATCAGGTTGTTCCTGCGCTCCACCATGGCAACCTGCTCCCTCATTTCTTCCTGACCTCTTATGGCTTCATCAAGGTGAAGTTGAGCATCCTAAATTAATAATAATTAAAGAAAAACTTTCACAATGAATTCTGAACAAAGCAAACTTCCAATTGTGTTTAATAAACTGCTTTACCTTGAGCTGTCCCTGCACGTTTCTCAGCTGTTTCTGGGCCTCAGCTGCCTGGCGGTTGGCGTGGCTCAGCTGAATCTCCATCTCATTAAGGTCTCCCTCCATCTTCTTCTTGATTCTCAGGGCATCATTCCTGCTCCTGACCTCAGCATCCAAAGTGGTCTGCATGGACTCAATCACTCTCTGGCTGTTCCTCTTGATCTGCTCAATCTCCTCGTCCTTCTCCGCAAGTTTTCTGTCAATTTCACCCTTTACTTGGGTGAGCTCGAGCTGGATACGCAGAATCTTTGATTCCTCATGCTCCAGAGTAGCCTTGACAAGAAATACATATATATTGTTTATCCCTAGCATCTTTTGAAATTGTGTTTAATGTGATATAGTATATTTTTTTTCAGACAGTACCTCTGCCTCTTCAAGTGATGTTTGGAGTTCGGATTTCTCTATCTCGACTGTCTTTTTCCCCTTCTCCAGTTCATGAATGGTTTTTCCGCTCTCACCAATTTGCTCGGTTAGATCGGAGATCTCCTCTGTAAGAAAAAAGGTATAAATGATTCCTGAGGTAGGTGTGAGCCCAACTACCTGTTTTGTCTCTTTTAGTAGACATTTAGAAACAACTTGTTTTACATTTGATGTTAGTTTGAACTAATAGACCATGCACATTAAATGTTTTCCCACTAGAGGGCACACTCTCTCAATCCTGGCCTTTGATTCAAACCATATGACAGTACACTGTCAGTTCTTTTTAGCAGTGGCCTATTTGAATTTTTGTATTTTTTTTCTAATTTGCTTACGTTGCAGATTTTTGTTCTCTCTCTTCAGGGTCTCCAGGTGGTCCAAAGCTTCTTCATATGAATTTTTCAGCTTGAACATCTCAGTGCTCAGAGAACGAGATTCTTTTAGAGCTCCCTCCAGCTCTGCCTGGCTCTCTTCATACTTCTGCTTCCACTCTGCAAGCACCTGAAAACATAATAGAGATTCATGTATTTCAGTAATCACAATTCTACAGTCTTCATTTAAGCATACAAGAAACAAATAAAAACCTGACCTTGTCAAAGTTTCTCTGTTTCTTGTCGAGGTTAGCAGCCAGAGCATTAGCTCTCTCCACATCAATCATCATGTCCTCCACTTCACCCTGCAGTCTCTGTTTGGTCTTCTCCAGAGAGGCACATTTTGCATTCACAGCCTCGATGGATTCTTCTGCCTCCTGAAGACGCTGGGCGAGCTTTTTCCTGTAAAACATGTTACGTTGAGTTACAGAATCAGTGCATGTGGAAACTGTTTGATTTCAGGACTGTTCATTACTTGGCCTCCTCCAGCTCCTCAGTGCGTTGAATAGCATCCGTCTCATATTTAGCTCTCCACTGAGCCACCTCGCTGTTGGCCTTGGACATTGCGCGCTGCAGCTCAGATTTGGCCTCCTGCTCCTCCTCATACTGCTCTCTGAGCAGGTCGCAGTCATGACGAGCTGACTGGACAGCATGAGCCAGGGCGTTCTTGGCCTTACAAAGAAAAAAAGAGACATTTTTATTAAATGTATCTCAGCAACTTCAAGCGTTGAACTGAGCTTTTGAATCTGCACTGTAGTTCTGCGATGGTTTTTACTTTAACTTCCTCTTCAATGTGCCTCTTTAGTTCCTCAATCTGCTGGGTGAAAGCCTGCTTGCTCCTTGTTAGCTGAGAGACAAGGGCTTCTTTTTCCTCCAGCTGGCGACTGAATTCACCTGAGGAGAGAAAGAGATTTAGAGGTTATCTAGATGCAAATATGAGCATTGTTTCGGAAAATGAGATTAAGGTAAGTAAAACCATTTCCTCACCATTCTCTGTTATCAGTCTTGCCCTTTGTACTCCAATGTCATTCAGCTGTCGCACGTGTTCTTCATTTTTGGACTTCATCTCACTCAGTTGATCCTCAAGTGTACGACACATTTTCTCAAGATTGGCCTGAAATTAACAAAAGTGTTGATCTAAAGTATTGCAGCTTCAGTGAGGGCAGAATAAACATGTTACAGGGAACATTTTATTAATCCAGTTGCAGTCTTACTTTTTTTGAAATTTTACCTTTGATTTTGAGACACCCTCCATGTTGCTCGAGAGGTCATCAATCTCCATCTTGTATTCGCTCTTCTCTTTCTCCAGCTTCTGTTTGACTCTCTGGAGGTTATCGATCTGTTCTCCCAGCTCTGCCACACTGTCAGCCTGCTTCTTGCGGAGAGCTGCGGCAGTGGCCTCATGCTGCAGGGTGGACTCTTCGAGATCACGACGCAGCTTCTGAAACTCGGCCTCGCGCTTCTTGTTCATCTCGATCTGAACAGATGTCGCGCCGCCAGCTTCTTCCAGCCTCTCGCTGATCTCCTCAAGTTCCCTGGAGAGGTCAGCCCTCTGCTTTTCCACCTTTGCCCGAGCAGCTCGCTCAGCCTCAATCTCTTCTTCCAGCTCCTCAATACGAGCCTAGTATTCACAAAAAAACACCATAAACTTAACAACAATCTAATCATTTACATCTAGTCAAGTCAAGCACATCTGTCTCATCTAAAGTCCCGGTCACTGGTGGATGTTAAATCACTGTACCAACCTGAAGTTCTTTGATCTTTTTCTGAAGCTGAGCACAAAGTGATTGCTCATCCTCAATCCTGCCAAGAAGTTGGCTTGTTTCAAAGTCCTTCCTGTGGGGTGGACAACATTTTATCGAATTAGGCAAAACAAAGTTGAGATTCTTACTTTTAATTTACTTAATTTCTTTGCCGTCATTCATTGGTAGAATCACTAGTAAATTGGTTTTCTAATGTTTTGAACATAGAGATTCTGGTTTCTGCAGTGACTTTAACTTTGCAAATGGCATTTACACTGGACTGCCTTTTTTCACTGCAGACTTGTGGTCAACTTTTTTCAAAAAAGTTTGCTCTCTGTATGCTGCACAAATACAGTTAGATCAGATGTGAATGCAACTGATAAGTTACACTCACTTCTTTAATTTCTCATCAGACTGTTGCTTGTCGTTCTCCAGATCCATGATTGTTTCCTGGGCCAGCTTAAGATCTCCTTCAAGCTTTCTTTTAGCTCGCTCAAGGTCCATACGGAGCTTCTTTTCTTGTTCCAGGGAACCTTCAAGCTATTTTAATTAAGATGAGGAATTGTGCTTTATTTTTTATTTTCAATGAGAGAACTCACTTTTTGTTCTCATTATATACATACGTCATCCACTTGCTGCTCCAGCTTGGTCTTAGCCTTCGTCAGAGTGTTGACTTTGTCTTCTTCTGCTTGCAGGTCGTCAAGGACCTGCTGATGGGCCTCTTGGAGGGCTTTCTTCTCTTTCGTCAACTTGGCAATGGTCTCATCTTGAGATGTCATTTCCTCAACCAGGTTTTTAACCTGCATTGACAATATTAAAAGCATAAGTTCAAGGGTATTTAGTATTTCGCAATGAGCAGACTGTAAGACCATGTAGAGTATATACAAACTTTGTTCTCAGTGGCATGCTTCTCCTTTTCCACTTTGGCCAGGGTGAGCTCCAAGTCATCAATGTCTTTCTTCAACTCGGAGCACTCGTCCTCCAGCTTCCTCTTTTTAGCAGTCAGCTCAGCATTCACTTCTTCCTCATCCTCCAGTCTCTCAGACGTCTCTTTAAGTTTGGCCTCAAGCTGGATTTTTGCTTTAATGAGCCCCTCACACCTTTCTTCCGCATCGCTGAGGTTTTCACCTTCCTAGATTTGATAAGACATAACATCAGAATGATATTTATTCAACTGTAAAACCAGATAAGCAATTCCCTCTTTCTTTTTAACATACAGCCTGAATTTGTAGCTGCAGGTCATTCTTCTCCTGCAGCAGAGAAACCATCTTCTCCTCCAGTTCTTTCTTCTTAGCCTGAGTCTTTGCTAGCTCCTCTTTCATCTTCTCAAAGTCCTCTTTCATCTGTGCCATCTCTTTCTCAGTTTCTGCACTCTTCAGCAGGGGCTTAATCTTGAAGTAGAGCTTCATCCATGGCCAGGTTTTGACATTCATGAATGAGCGGATGTTGTATTGAATAGAATAGATTGCTTCCCTGAGGAAAACAGATATCACAGGAAATTTAGATTCTTAAAGTTGTATTGATAAGAAGTGTGGATTGGGTATTCAAAGTAAATATGTGGCTTGAGAAGTACGATCAAGTTGTTATCTAAAAATGTGCAGGATGTACACGAACTGTCTACAGTACCTGCGCTCCATCATCTTGACAAACTCTCTCCTCATGAGGAAACCTCTGCAGAGAGCCTGAGTCATTGTGACCAGCTCAGCCAGTTTCTCATCTCTCATCTCCTCCAGAGTTCCCAGCAGACCAGCTTTGAAGAACACCTGAAACAAAGTTTTCTTGAAATAAATTGTTGCGCTTACTTGCAATATCAGGGTTACCATTTATACTAAACAAAAAACACTCATAGCAGACAAACAGATTACCTTTGTGTGTCCAAATTTGTACTGAGTTTGATCAACATCAATCGAGCCCAAGAGTTTCTCTGAGGCCTTTTTGTTGTCGATGAATTGTCCCTCAGGAATGACACTGGCATTCAAAACTTTGTATCTGATTGTGCAGAAATAAATCATCAATAAACAATTGATCATAATATTGTTACAATGATTAATCTTAGTAAATACCTCTGCTTGAAGTCACCGTAGAGGATTCTGCTTGGGAAGCCCTTTCTGCAGATCCTGATGCCTTCCAGCACGCCGTTACACCTCAGCTGGTGGATGACCAGGAAGTTCTCCATGAGACCTTAAAGACATGTGAAGTTCAGTCTTGTAGTGTATAATTACAGTCGTGTTTAAATGCATAAATGTATACTGATATTAGGCTTACCGGGAGTCTTTGATTCATTTGGAATCAAACAGCGAACAAAGTGGGGGTGAGTGCTTCTCAAGTTGGTCATCAACTTGCCTAAATTCTCCTAAAATATGGAAAATACCAATTGTTACATAATAAATAATAGGAAGAAGGAGGGTTAATACGCCCATCTCTTTCTTTCTTTTTGGTGAAGGTGCAGGGCAATTCAAGAACAGGTATGCCAGCATCCTTTTCCCCTACATAATAAATAATGACAATACACCCGCCAATTGTGAAGCAGATCAGATGAATGGTTCTTGAGATTTGACACACACACACATACATACATACATATATGCATACGTACATACATACATATGTACATACACTGCTTTACAGTTAGATGTAGTGAGGCATTAATTTGTGATACTTACCCTGAACAGAGCAGATACAGTCTGGAAAGACCCACCCTTCTTTTTGCCGCCTTTTTTTCCACCACCACCCTCTGCTTTACAATGAAGATTAAACTGGCGTTATTAACTTGCACAAATGTTATCCATTTTTATTTAAACTATATTCTCATACTTAAATCTGCAAATCAACTAGTGCATGTTAAAATGTAATGACAACAAAAAAAATGGCTCAAACTTATATATTATTATATTATATTATCCTTACCGTCTCCTGAAGAATGTGATGCATAGAGGTGAGCCAACAGTTTGGTTGAAGACTTCTGGTAGAGCTGAACCACTGAGTCGTTCAGGGGGTCTTTGTTCTTATCCAGCCAGCCATTGACATTGTAGTCAACAGTGCCGGCATAGTGCACCAGGGAGAAGTGGGCCTCAGCTTTGCCTTTGGCAGGTTTGGGTTTCTGGAAGGGAGCGCTTTTTCCAATATGCTGGTCATACATTTTGTTTTTGAACGTCATGTCTGTTGCCTTGGGGAACATACACTCCTCTTCAAGGATGGAGAAAATGCCCATTGGCTGTTAACGATGAAAAGATTATTTAAATTAAAATCTTTCAAGATTTTGGGTATTTTTCTGTGTTTCTGAACATACAGCATGCTGCTCACCTTCTCAATCAGCTCAATACAGGCAGCCAAGTCCATACCAAAATCAATGAACTCCCATTCAATTCCCTCTTTCTTGTACTCCTCTTGCTCCAGGACGAACATGTGGTGGTTGAAAAACTGTTGCAGTTTTTCATTGGTGAAGTTGATACACAGCTGCTCCAAGCTGTTGAACTTAAGATGGGAAAGAAGATACAGTGTCAAACTTTCTTGTGCAGATTCACTATGTAAAATATACCAAATGTGATGTGTTGTTTACTTACATCAAAAATTTCAAATCCAGCAATATCCAGGACACCGATGAAATAGCTTCTGGGCTGTTTGGTATCCAGCATCTCATTAATTCTGACCACCATCCACAAGAACATTTTCTCATAGACAGACTTGCAGAGAGCCATGACAGCGTTGTTGACCTGACATTACAAATGAAAAACACAATATTTAGAGTGTGGTAAATATGAACAAAAATGACTCAACATTTCAGGGGTTAAACAGTTAAAAAAAAACATATAAAGCTATGATCCAAAAAACATAATCATAACCATGGCTGCATTGTGAGCCTTAAGATGGAAATATATGATTTATAGTATGTGTTAAAGTGTCTTTCATTGTGGAATTGGAAGATAGTCTTTTGGATATGGTAATTTGTTTTGTTTTTGTGTGTAAGTCCTTGTTGATATCCCATACCTGAGGGACAGTTTGACCTTTGGTCACATACTCATTCCCAACCTTCACTCTGGGGTAGCATAGTGCTTTTAGCAAGTCAGCAGAGTTCAGGCCCATGAGGTAGGCGATTTTGTCTGCCACTAAAAGAAAACAAAAATAAAATCTATTGTAGGATGAATTTACTTCTTAATCATAGATTCTTTGTCAAGAGACAAAAAGTCAGCTGTTACAGAAAAGCTCATGGTATTTGGGTTTCATACCCTCAGTGCCATCAGGCTCAGCCTGCTCTTCACGCTGCTTCTGTTTGAACTTCATGTTCCCATGATGCATCACAGCTCCAGTCAGCTTGAACATGCTAGCCTTCTCTTCTGCATTGAAGCCAAGGATGTCGATGGCAGTCTGTGAAATTAAGAGTCAGTTTGAAACAGAAAGGTAGATTTTTTTAGCTGTTGCCCTGCCTCCCCAAATGTTGAGTATCCATCACAAAAGCTGTAACACAATCTGCTTTGCTGTAAAGCAAAAAGCAGCACAATTTTGACCAAAATAGTGTAAGATTATTATTTCTGTCTCTGTTCTGTATTTTAGAATAATTTCACATGAATAACTGTCCGTCTCTGTGTCTCATCCCTGAGATTGACTGGCAACCTCTCCGTGGTGTACTCCGACTCTTGCCCAGAATGGGATAAGCTGTACAGCTAATGGATGGACAGAAGCACCGATGACCTGCAATTCAATCTGGACTGACACTAAGGTAAATCTGATCCCTTTTAAAACAAATCACAGCTGGAGCTTCCCTGCAAAGATAATGTTAGTTGTCCGTAATATATATATTGGGGTAGGTTTTTTAATTTAAACAGGGGAGGATATTACAAACATCTCCCTCATATAATGTAATTCAGTACAACAATACTGTACACTACTGCTTCAAAAATTACCATAGACCTTAGTCAGAATAATTAAGGATGTACAAAAATATCGGCACATTGGTATCAGCAGATATTGGCTTTAAAGTGAAATATCAGAATCGGCCAACATGCTTATTTCTGCTGATATGACAAAGATATATTTTTTTTAGCACAATTATATTTTTTTGCACAATTAATGTATATTACATACACTAAAAAACATTGTTTTTTGTCTCCATCTGCTGGTGGGCCATCATTATGTTGTTAATTTCACTACAGAAGAGACTTGATGATCTTTAAAATTAGTTGGGAAATAAAATGGGATATATCAGTATCGGTATTTGCCAAATAAGTTGTTATGTTGGATATCAGCACAAAATCCAATATTGTGCATCCCTAAGAATAATACATGTAGGATTTATTGCAAAAATGTAATAGATAACTTTGTGTACATAATTACAAATAAAGTGAATAAAGCAAAGCAAGCAAAGTAAAGTTATCCATACATCAGTGGCGATGAATTCTTCAATGTCGTCGATACTCTTGACAGTGATTTCACCCTGACTGATCATAGGATAGTCATATGGATTTTTGGTGATCAGGAGGGCCTCTGAAGAAAGGGGAGAAGCATGTTAATAACACAGTTAATGAACCTGTGATAAGCCATTGTTGTTCACTTGCTCTAGAATAACTGACAATATACACTGGTCTCTCACCGATCACCTCAGGTTTATGGCCTGTCATGAGCTGATAGAAGATGTGGTAGCTCCTCTCAGCAGACAGCTGGAACGTCACTCGTGACTTCTCCAGCAAATCTGTATGGATTTATTTTGTAGAAAAGTTAGGGGCTATCTCTCATGAATCAGAGCTGTAGAAGTTGGCCATGTTTTGAAACAAATAATGCTGAATGAGTTCCAGAAAAAATACTTACATGTTTCAATATCAGCTGAAGCTAGCTTTCCAGTTGTCCCAAAGTGGATTCTGATAAATTTACCCTATACAAAAACAGATTAACATCTAAATGCAGGTCATGGTCAGTGATTGTTGTCACAAAATAAAATGCAATTTTAAGTCAAAGGGAGTTTAAAAAAAAAACAAACAAAAACTTACAAAACGTGAAGAGTTGTCATTCCTCACAGTCTTGGCATTACCATAAGCCTCCAACAGTGGATTTGCTGCAATGATTTGATCTTCTAGCGACCCCTAGAAATAACATTCATTATACTTAGCTTCTCTTCTTTTTACATTTCATATGAATATTGTTCATCTTCTCATACCTGCATCTTTCCAGCTACTGGCTCAACTTTCTTTCCTCCAGCCACTGCGATTGTCGCAAAGTACTGGATGACACGTTTGGTGTTGACAGTCTTTCCTGCACCAGATTCTCCGCTGGGTTGAGGGGTGTATTTGTAAAGATTTGTTTGAAATTTCTGATTTTGCTACTGTTGCCAGTACTTGTAGTGTAGGTAATATAAAAATGGTCACTTACGTAATCAGGATTGACTGGTTTTCTCTATCTGCAAGACATCAAAATGGTGTGCAACAGTTAGATGTGGACTTTTCCTAAACAACAGCTGCATTGGAAACACAGTGGCTTACAAACTTAGTGATACCTTGGAGCATGAACTGATAGGCGTTGTCCGAGATGGAAAAGATGTGGGGTGGAGCCTCAATCCTCTTTTTGCCTCTGTATCCTGCTACAACCACTGAGTCATACACTGGGAGCCACTTGTAGGGGTTCACAGTGACACAGAACAGCCCTGAGTAGGTCTACAACAGCGTGAAATACGATAGAATTATTATTTTTTAACAAGTATATCCATAACCCATTAAAGTAATCTCTCCTCTCCACAAAACTCACGTAGATCATCCATGCTGCATAACGCTCTTTGAGATTATACAGCACAGAAGGCTCACTTAGGTGGGTCATCATGGCCATGTCCTCAATCTTATCAAACTTTGGAGGGTTCATTGGGAAGATTTCATCATCTTTCACAGTGAGAGACTGTTACAAGGACAGAAGAGGCACAAAAATATGATTTGTCTCTGTCCAGCAGTCACGTATTGTCAGACTTTAATCATCAAACAGTTAACATATGGTACAGCACTCCAGATTAAACATTAAAAGTGGTAAGCACTATAAAACTTTTAGTTCTAGTAGCTTCAGTCTCACCTTCCCAGTGAGAGTCTCCACGGTGGCTTTGCCGCCCTCTTTCTTAATGAGTTTCCCCTTGAGGTACATTTCTGCTGGCTCACTCACAAAGTACGCTGTTTTAGCATCAAAGGGAGTGTTTTGAGCCTCAATTCTCTCTCGTTCTGGCTTGCGGAGGTATATGGCCGCCGGGCCAAAACACTCCATTTCCGGGTCGCTCATGATTGCCCTTTACTGCATGAGAGGAAACAATAGTCATTTTTAAAGTAGTTGGCCGAGTGCCCAAGTAGGGACTTTTATGATATCTATTGTTATTGTAATCACATTGATGCTCTTCCATTAAGATAAGTGAAATACAGATACCGGCATGACATGATTGTGATGTTCATAAATAACATGCTCAACATTTTTACTAGTAATTAAACTATATCTCATCTTGAGTTATGGATAAATATGAAGCCAGATTTACCTTGGTTGACACCTGGTGAGTTTCAGGGGTTAATGTCAGACTTCAATGCAGACTTCTGGAAAAAAAGAGTAAGATGTAAGGTCCAGAAAGGCTACTTGTGTTAGTTCACTCTATTATATTTTATTTTTAAATATGGTAAGAAAAACATTGTACATACATGTAAATATAGTGGTAACACTTTACAGACTGTTTGTAATCATATGAATTTTTATCTTCTATATTTTCAAAACAGTGTTGAGTTAATGCAAATGATACATGACAGTATTACAAATATCATATCTTGTAGTTTAAAGAAATATGCCTGGGCCAAGAAGAAACTTACCGTTGCTGGGTGCCTGTCCCTGGTGGAGGTTTGCTGAGCCTTTTTATACAGTGCGATGGGAGCCTATCACATGTGTCTTTCTGTATTTGGTCATGTCGCCTGGGATAATGCTTGTGCTGAAGCTGTCACATTATACAGTTTATGGTATGTCTTCCTTGCTGGATCCTTGCCAAGCTTAGGGTGTGTTGGGAATTGATGTTTCATGGATATTTTTCATGTTCATGTGATTATTGGCAAACATTTAGCTGATTTGATGGCTTTGGTTTAAAAAAAAAAAATGCAATAAATTATGAGGATGGGAACATATAATACAATAATGTATCTAAACATTTTTTTTTCTTAGTTATGAGTTTGATACATACTTATACTAGATTTAAAGTTGGTTCTGCTTGTGGATACTTCTGGTTATATAAAGTAAATAAGGTACAGATGTGAGGGTGTTTCAGTTTGCATGAGGTCAGTTCAGTGGTTACAGACAGTCCAAAGGTGTGACTAATGCATCTTTTTAATGCCCCCTGGCACAAAAGGAGCTCCTTGTCATGCTTTGGAGAAGCTTTAAAAAGTCACAGATATAATGTTTCAGAGTCCTTACAAGTCAGAAATTATTGAAAAATAAAGAGACTGCCAATGAGCTTTAAAGAAAAGGAGAAGATTGCCAAGGGATTGTCTCTCACAACGGTGCCAACAGCTGTTCTTATTCTTGCTCTTAAGGGATAAACAAGGGAGACTGAGACAGTCCCTAAAGGCGGAGCAGCTGAGTGATGGACCGCAGCTCTATTTCCTTTATGTCTTTCAAATCACCTCACTGTGACAGTTTTCATGTGTATCAAAGTTCAGAATATTTAGAGAATTCATTTCTGAGTTGTTTTGTTTATTAAAAGTCTGCAGTTTGTGTTGAGATAGATGTTGTCACTGATGGCAAGTGTCCTCGTCTGCGTTTTTGCCAACAATGTGGCACACAAAAGTGTGGGTTGACAGCCATAAGTTTCCATCAGAAGGAGTATCTACTTACAGCTGTGATTAAGAAGAAGAAATTCTGAAGTGGTTACCCACATGATATAATGAGCCTCTGTCTTCTACAAACATGTGTTACACGATACCTGCTCCGGAGTCTTCTGTCTTATTAGGGCAAAACTCAAATATAGCACCGGGCTTGTGTTTATGCCCAAGCCAAGTGCTCAAGAGGCTTATTGTGTTTTTAAGGTCTTTGATCTCCGTCTGTCAGTTTCTCCATTTGTCAAGAAGCAACAACTGGGCTCAGGATAACAAACCAAGGTAAATGTTGAGTAACATTCCAGTCTACAAGCTGGCCACAAAGAGAGCATGGATTTACATTTACAGTAACAGTAGTACCCATGTGTAGCATTGTAAGTATAAACATTTTTAAATATATTTGTGAATTTTAAATATGATTCTGCATTATTATGAATTCATTTCTAAGGCTAGGTGTTGGTATACCTGCATTCACTTCACTAACTTAACTAATTGGACTGACTTTTGGCTGCCATTCAGACTATTTGGAATTGCACCTGGTTGTTTTAGAGCAGTAAAGCCACGTGTTTGGTTTGTAAAACAAGGATGCATATGACAAGCTTACTAACTATGCAGCTGTATAGCCCCAAGGTCCAAGACCATCTCGAGAATGTGTTTTTCTTTTTAAGATCTTCTATATTAGCATGCATTAAAACTGCTTTGGTGTCAATCATGCTTCAGTATGTACGTCCAAGAACCAGTGACTGTCATTTTGAAGAATGTCCAAACGTTTGATTATGAAAAGGTTTCGGGTTTGTCGGTTTAAATGATGTCTCAGTCTTGGATTATGACTCCGGTTCCTTTTCTATCTTGCAGTAGAGCTCCTGGGATTAGGGTGTGAGCAGATGAGAAGTGGCGGGTGACTGTGGAACAGTCTGTTTGTCATACGTGATATTTTTAAGTTTATGGCTTCGTGTACAGAAATTAAATTTGGCTAAGCAAATTATGTTTGAAATATCTTCAAGATACACTGTGATGGGCCTTACTGCATCACCTGGATGACAAAAATGAATGGCTGATTCTAAACCTTTGAGCCGTAAGAACCCTTCTTGCAGACCACCCGGAGAGTGGTTGCTTGGCTGTTGTCAGTTCCTTGGTGGTGCTCATGACTGTCAAAAGTGTATTAATGTTTGTAGTGGGGGTCAATGACATCTTATAAACACCAGAGGAAGCCTCAAGTTGCAAAGCTGCAAATATGCTGCTTGTGTTACCAGACTCTCAGTCATCATCCTTTGGTCGTTTAACATTTCACCAAGTCACTAACTCAAAATAAGTGCGTTAAGTAGTGAGTTAGAGGTTCAGTGTGTAGGATTTAGGGGAATGTATTGATGGAAATGGAATATAGTATTTATGACAATGTTTTGATTAGTTCATGATAGCCAGAAAAAAAAATCGTCATGCATTCGTTACCTTACAATTAGCTATTTATATCTACATGCAGAGCAGGTCCTCCTCCATGGAGTCCACCACGTTCTTTCTACCACCAAACGTAGATTCTTATTCTGTGGGAAACACTGAATATTCACAACTATGTTTTTCTTATTAGTTAATAATCACCTGAAAATAAGAATTGTTGTGTTTTTGTTACCTTAATATAAGTGTTTAATATCTGCATAATGAGTGGGTCATAATCCAGGGTGTCAGCCATATTCTACAGGAACCCAGAATGGACAAAACAAACACTGGCTCTTGATAGGGCCATTTGTGTTTTTGTAAGCCACTGTAGTTCTCCCACATGCTTGGTACATGAGAAATTTCCATTATTTGCAATCTGAAATCTCACCACTAGATGCCACTAAACCCTACACACTGGACCTTTAAGTATTTTAACATAAGATATTATTGATTCAAAAGTACAGATGCCGAAATGTTATTTCACTTGTGCTTTGTCTTTGCTTTGTTCAGGGTAACAGAAGCATGTTTGAATCAATCCTGCCACATATTGGACCAATGTTAGAAAAACATCCGGGACAGTCCATTATATCCCTTCTACAATATGGTATGACACATTTACAGAACTCAAGGTTTTAGTTCATACATGCCAGTATTTCACTGTTCATGCCTTTGCCTGTTCTTTTCACTGCAAGTGTATTGAAATATTTTGTTTACATTGTATGTTTATGTTTCGATCACTTAATATGGAAGTCACGTTTAAATCTGGTAATTGTGTATAGACTGTATAAGCTGTCTGTGGTTGTAACTGTTTATTTGAGACTTAACTATTCTATTAATTGATTTCAAATGCATCTGAAATTTAAATCTACAGTTGTCCCCAAAATCAAAAAGAGTTTTGGTGTTAGTTGCCAACTGTTGGAAATATTGGCTGTGGTGACATCTGACTACTCTCCAATATAATAGAACTCGATGGCACTCGGCTTGTGGTGTTCAAAGCACTAAAAAATACATTTGTAAAACTCAACAGCTCTGGCTCTTTGCAGAAACACAATTTTTCATAACACAATAACTCAAGATAATCCACAGACCTTGTTGTCAGCCGTTTCATGTAGGAACTATTTTTTCTACCAGACTACTTCCCCCAACAGTATCACAATGCAGAAGGAAGCATGCATCTACTCATGGACGAGAGACTCATGCTCCTAACTGCGTTGGATTATAAACTTTGATGGCGTCCTCTTCGTCTGAGCTGTAACATTAGCAAGATCAGTGGTTCTAGGTGAACTAGCAGTATCAGACTATTAGTTAGAATAGATAGTAGAATCATACTTCTCTTTACTGTTTTAGTGTTCATATGAACATGTGACAGTTTTTATGACCAACTTGAAAAAATGTGAACCCATCCTTTAAGAGAAAAGGGTCAAAGTCAAAGCAACAGATTAAGATATCCTGACTATTAGTGCCACTATTTGAATACTGCATCCTTCATTTATCGGTTTGTGACGCAGGTTTTCTGTGAAAAAATACATTTTTAACGTTTAAAAAATTCAAAATTTAACATGATGATTTTGTCAGAGTTAGCTTTTCAAACTTTGATCAGTTTTTTCAGAGCCACTGAAGATGTAGTACAACTGTTCTCACAGGCTGTTTCATTCATTTAAAACCAAAGTTTATGAGAATTGTTTTTTTTTGTTTTTTTTTATCTTGAAAAGATATATTAACTAAGGGGTGGAGTAAAGCAGAGTAAATGTTGTAATTCTTATATTAACTCACTATATGCCATGTATATACTTTTTTTAGATTTGTACTTCCAAACAAGAAAATAATCAAACTAAACCAAATAACTGATTCTTTGTTATTCCTTGTTTACAGTGTGCAGTAAGTGGAAGATGAAGAAGACTGACTGGCTGAGATGGATCCAAACCAACAGACAGAAACATCAAAGAAAAGTCTGAGAGATAGCTGAAGGTAAACACACTAACTGCTTTGAAACTTTTGGAACAGTTTTCCATAATACATATTTAAGGAACATAGACATGCAATGTTTCCAAGACAAAGTGAAACATAACTGATGATTAAGTGAGAAATAAATCAAGCAGTTCTCAAGAAATCATCCAAATGACCTTTATTTTCATTGGTTTGCAGTACACACAGAATGAACATGTTAACTGGCAGTTTGTGTAATTTAAATTTTTCCTGAATGAAAAAAGTTGTCCTAAGAATCCAATAGTATGGAAAGGCTCATTCAGAAATGAGCAACCATGCAAAGTGAAGAGAACAACTAGATTCACATCTGTATCCCCCAAGTAGAGAATCACCTATCTGTCAGGGACAAAAATGACCAGAATTAGAAATAAGCCAATATATGAATTAATCAATTACTACATGCAAGATGAAGCAATATGCAAAAACAGAGAAATCCACAATTGCTATACATGTGTAGTTTAAGAATTAACATTAAACATGAATGTCATATTTAAGATGCACTAACTAAAGACAACTTAACCAATTTTATATACCTTTTATTTATTTGATTATATTTAAAATGAAATCCTACAGTTTATTAAAATTAACAAAGAAGATACTACATTCTTAAACTGGTATCTCATAGCTGATAGTGCAGATGAACGTACACACAACTGAAGAATATATTCAAGAAATTTAGTTGAAATGCATATTCCTTATGTAGAAAAGTCCTGTGTTAAAATATGTGAATCTGAGTTGTCTTCAAACGTAACTAGATTATAAGTTAGCATGACACTTAATTAACTAAATTTACATTTGGGATCCAAAATTAAGCCATGATATTTAATCAAAAGGCTAGGAACTAGCCAAGTTCTCTCAATATTTTAATTATAAAAAATGGTTATCGGTAGTTTTGTCAAATTGCACCACTCACGAACTTTGCACTGAGCACACTTACCAAGTGAATTCATGAGAAGTCGATCGCTGACTGCATCATGCATCATGCACTCACACGTCTGTTCATGAAGATCAAGAAAGAGCTGGAAATCTGCTGTTACGTTGCATTCCTGATTCGCACGTCAACAAACCGAACAAACTTAAATGATGAATGCTGAAATGCAAATACATAAGGTGTAGCTACATTTTAAGATGGCATGCTGATTTCATGAAATGTCAGGACGCCACTCAGACTTATGCCACATTCAATAAATATCTATAAGACAGCATCTTTGCATCATTCATCAATCAACAAACAAGTCATGCCAGTTATTTGAGGTTTAAACTTGACAGGTTAAACACTTATACGTAATATACATCTACATGCAGACCATATCAATACTTTTTACAGGTGCTTACATCAAAAAAATGTGAAGAAGAAAATTCATTTTAAGTATTTAACTTACCTGAACTTGCTGCTTTCAGTATTAAAAACACAATTCAGAACGTTTCAGTTTCTGTGTTGACTGAAGAAATCGGCACAGATCTCATCTCTCTTTTCTTCACTCCCTTTCTGCACTTAGTATTGTTAATTTCTCTCTCACACAAGAGTAGATGGTAACACACACACACACACACACACACACACACACACACACACACATTTCCAGTGTGCTGAGTAACACCTGCACAGAGATGTCTTGTTTATCACACACAAGGGAAGGGAGCTGTTTTGGAATTCAGAAATGTCTTGGCCACCCAGAAGGCTAGACAGCGTTTACCAAAAAACCAACAGGTGGTCTATTAAATGAACAAATTGTTAATCTGTTTTCACTTAGGCAAATATTTGATTATTGGTTCCATTTTTCATTTTTTCTTTATTTATTTTTACAAATTAACACAGTAGGTTCAACTGAAGGCCTGTAGATGAATCTTTTTTTTTTTTTTTTTTTAAAAAAGAGGATCTTGTATTGTAAACTACTACTTTCTGCTAGTATAGAGAATTACATAGGCTTATAGCAGCTGTGGTATTCAGATATCTCTTAAATCTCATATATTCACGTGAGGTTTAAAATTTGTTATTTACCTTCATTGGAAGATCGTTCCATGCTTATAAGACAGTTTGTCCTCATGTCAAGCACAGTGACTATTTGTGTTTACCCTTCCTCGCCTCCTCCTTTTGTCTGCTGCATTACATATATTAACAGCTACCTGGACCATCTCATACGATAAAAATGTTGGAAACATGTATGACAAAGTAATCATTGTCTTTCTCATCCAACAATTTCTGTTTTCAATTAAAGTTTATCTCAGACTGATAAGTACAAAGCACATTAGCTTATTGTTACCATCGTGTGTCCCCATCTGAAACCAGTGAGCTGAACTTAATGCCTACAGTTAAGAAATATAAA
Organism: Plectropomus leopardus; assembly: GCF_008729295.1. NCBI lineage: Eukaryota > Metazoa > Chordata > Actinopteri > Perciformes > Serranidae > Plectropomus > Plectropomus leopardus. The sequence goes on along the minus strand of NC_056464.1, from coordinate 29,430,867 downwards.
GAGCCTTTTCCTTTTTCTAAACTATATTAATTGTAATCACCAAAAACAACTTAGTTACACGTTGCTCATTTGGGTGGCATATTTTTCCAGATATTTACAACACAAGCAATTCCAGCCTCAGAGGCCCCAGCAGGAACCAAACAATAAACAATCTGAACATCATCAAACTCATCAAACTACAGAGGAACAGAAACAACAGCAAGCTTCTACAGATCTGTACTTACCACGATACCGACCTAAATTGAACTTGATGAGTTTATGACCTCGTCACAATACTGAAGCAAGAATAAGAAGCTTCACAGCCTGGAATTTCTTCTGTGGTGCTTAGTAACAGGATGCTGAAAAACATCTGACATGTAATTAACATAAGCGTTCAATGCATTTGTAAACAATTGCAATAGTAAGAGCCTGGGCATTTGTGAGCTGGAGGCTATATTTGTTTTAAGTCCTAATAAGACTGCAAAGAAAGGCCACACATATTGAATATCACCTTTTATTTGCAACTTATCTCACCACAAGAGAATACTTCGCTGCATCCCAGGTGTCATCTTTCTTTGGAGAGAAAGCACAACAGTATAATGGATCATAATGGGATCTTAAATTAGCCTCAGCTAAACACTTGGCCCGATGCTCAAGAGATGCTTAAAACAATGTCACTGCCAAACGTTTGCTTACAGACCTGTGTGTGTGCAGATGGAGAAAATAATCCTGCAATAAGACTGTCTGGCCCACATCCACAATGAGTTATAAATCCTTTTTTTTAATACAGAAAAATATCAGTTATTCCTTATTTAAACCACTTAGTGCAATAGATTGAGTCAGTGTTAAAACACATTAGTCATAATCAGCTGGTTGATGTTTTGACAGAGATCTTCAGTTTGATCTGGGTTTAATTCAATGATAATGTTGTTTTTGTTTTACGGTGTCAGCAGTTGGGATGATGGAGTGGAGAAGGCCATCTGATATCATCTTCAAGATAAGCTCAGTGACCTAAACAGGAGGGCTGCTCCTGTTTTGGTGTCCAGAGATTTCACTATAAAAGAGGCACTCCCAGGCTCGTCAGAAGTTTTGGACTGATAGGCTGCCAACGAAGGTGAGTCTGCAATCACTCTTTCTTCTGTGATCAGTGCGTTTAATTCTTTAGTTGTTGTTTAGCAGTTCTTTTGCAAGATTACAGAGAAATGCTGATTTAATATATAAAAAGATTTGCATGTAATTCTTTTGACTAATTTGACTTTTTGACTGTCTTTTAGTATCCCTGTAACAACGTCATCACTTGGCAACAAAAAGGTAAATGATGTACTAGTGACTTAACTGAAAAAGGATACTAAATGAAATTTAAAAAAAACTATTAATAAGCCATGTATGTTTTATTGAATTTTGTTTAATCTTGAAATATATTTATATAAATCCCTATTTTATTATTTCATGTATGCTTAAATTATTTTTTACAGAAGCACCATGAGTGCGGACCCGGAAATGGAGTGTTTTGGCACGGCGGCCATATACCTCCGGAAATCTGAAAAGGAGAGGATAGAGGCTCAAAACCTCCCCTTTGATGCCAAAACAGCTTATTACGTGGCAGAGCCCACTGAGATGTATGTGCCAGGGAAACTAGTGAAAAGGGAGGGTGGCAAAGCCTCAGTTGAAGTTAAGGGTGGTAAGGTATGAACATTTATTGTCATATAATGCAATAGACATGAGTAAATGAATGGCTCCATATCCTCACACTTCATTTTATAATGGTGCTGCACATTCTTAGGACTAATTCTTTGTTCTGTTGGTGCAGACTCTCACTGTGAAAGATGATGAAATCTTCCCAATGAACCCTCCAAAGTTTGATAAGATTGAGGACATGGCCATGATGACCCACCTCAGTGAGCCTTCTGTGCTGTATAATCTCAAAGAGCGTTATGCAGCATGGATGATCTATGTAAGACCAGTTTAAACATTAAGTATAACATTAGGTACGTACTGTATATATATATATGTATGTATGAGGGTGATATTTAATATTTATGTCCTTGTCTTAAACAGACCTACTCAGGGCTGTTCTGTGTCACTGTGAACCCCTACAAGTGGCTCCCAGTGTATGACTCAATTGTTGTAGCAGGATACAGAGGCAAAAAGAGGATTGAGGCTCCACCCCACATCTTCTCCATCTCGGACAACGCCTATCAGTTCATGCTCCAAGGTATCAGTCACTTTATAGGCTACAGTCTGTCCCAAAGAGTATCTCTGTAAGCGGAGCCAGTCTTAAACAATACACTGTTTTTTATATCTTACATAACAGTAAGTTGTCACAGTTAATTGTTTGTAATATAAAAAATAAAATGCATTAAAACTGTTAAGATGAACTAATGCAGTAACAATGTGTGTATTCAAATTTCATTCTCTCAACAGATCGTGAGAATCAGTCAATCCTGATTACGTAAGTCAGCGCTAACGAGAGCCAATTTGGACTCATTATTTCTGTACAGAATAATGTGTGATTTACACCAACACACATGCCATATCATTATCTGCATTCTAGCGGAGAATCTGGTGCAGGAAAGACTGTCAACACCAAACGTGTCATCCAGTACTTTGCGACAATCGCAGTGGCTGGAGGAAAGAAAACTGAGCCAGTAGCTGGAAAGATGCAGGTAAATAATTTGATATAGTGCAGGTGTTCATGTTATTTGTGAAAGTGTAAATACAAACACATCATGTAATTTTTCTTTAAGGGGTCGCTGGAGGATCAAATCATTGCAGCGAACCCACTGCTGGAGGCTTATGGTAATGCCAAGACTGTGAGGAATGACAACTCATCCCGCTTTGTAAGTTTTGGTTCATGAATATCCTGCAGTCTTAAAATTGTGTCTGCTTTTAAGACCGTCCACTGCCCTCAGTACTATAGAATAAAGTGCAATATCAAAATAAAGAAGCATGTCTTTTTTGTTTGAATAATAACAAATAATGTTTTGCCCGTTAACCAAATTTTACCACTTAACTGTTTCCCTTTACTTTCTGTGTGTCACAAACGAATAGTCAGTAGGATTTAAACATTTACTACCCAATATTAGGCATGTGTACTAGCAGAACAAGTCACAAAAATGCCAACACTGATAACTGCTTTCTTCTGTAGGGTAAATTCATCAGAATCCATTTTGGAACAACTGGAAAGTTGGCTTCAGCTGATATTGAAACATGTAAGCCTCCAGCCTATCATTATACTTAGAGCATTTGATGAAAAGTCAAACTGTTAACCAGCTCATCACCTGTTTTACAGATCTGCTGGAGAAGTCTCGAGTGACGTTCCAGCTGTCTGCTGAGAGAAGCTACCACATCTTCTATCAGCTCACAACTGGCCACAAACCTGAGCTGATAGGTGAGACATTTAGCTCTTTGGTATATCATTTTAAAGAATAAATGCATCCTTCACCTGAGTCTGTATAACAAAATACAATGAATATATCTTTCAGAGGGTCTCCTCATCACCACCAACCCCTACGACTTCCCCATGATCAGTCACGGTGAAATCACTGTCAAGAGTATCAATGATGTTGAAGAATTCATCGCCACGGATGTAAGTACACATGCTGCAAAATTCAAAACATAAAAAGTTAGACTTTTAAGATTAAATACCGCATATACCGTAAGGGTTCCTCAGATGTCATTATGATCTCTTAATGGAACAGCTGTGAACCATAAAACCTTTGTAATGAGGATCCTTTACTGAAGGCAAGGCAGCTTTATCTATAAAGCACATTTCAACACAGACATTGGTTTAAGGTGCTATTCAAAGAAGCTAAAACAACACAATCAAAAAAAACAATTCAATTCACGTTAAAAAAAACACAATTTATAAGTGCAAAGTCAAAAAAAAGATAAGAGTTCAAAAAAAGAGCATTAATAAATAACGAGTCAAAATTGTATTAACAAAACAATGATAATAAAGCCTTGGGTTTTAAAAACATTTTGTTTAAAGTGCTTTGGAAGAATAAGGTTTTTGGTTTCGATTAAAGAAACTGAAACGTTGGAAAGAGGGACAACCATATTGTAAATAACCAAGAAAAACATGTCACAGTACATCAGTGTTTTTCACGTTCTGTTCTGTAGACTGCCATCGACATCCTGGGCTTCAGTTCTGAGGAGAAGATAAGCATTTACAAGCTGACTGGAGCTGTGATGCATCACGGAAATATGAAGTTCAAGCAGAAGCAGCGTGAAGAGCAGGCTGAGCCCGACGGCACCGAGGGTACATGCTGGAGCTAAATATCTTAATATCCTTCTTGTGCAACCAATTAGTCATAACATACTGCGGTGTTTTTTAACACTGCATACATTTAATCAGAGCTCTCCTGTGATACTGTGAATAAGTTTTTTTTTTTACATCATTCTTTCACAATTGAGAATGATGTCCTGATAGCTGGAGGGAGCTCAGAGTAGATCTGCTGCTGCTTTGAATTGACAGGAGACAGTTGAAGTGGTTTGTGTATCTGATAAGATGCCTTCAACGTGCTTCCCAAGGAATGTATTCTGGGCACAGCAACTGGGCGGAGAGCCAGACAAAGAGGATGCTGGAGGTTTTGACTGAGGAGAATGATAATACCCTGGCTACTTTACACTAAGCCAGTTGTCACAGTGACTTGGGTTTAAATGAGCAGCACAGGATGAATAAATAGTATTTGCTTCAGATCTTCATATCCTCACCATTGCCTTTTTAATTTAGTTGCATCATTGCGTGAAGTGTAAAGTTTGTGTTTTGTGTTTTCATTAGAGGCTGATAAAATCGCCTACCTCATGGGCCTGAACTCTGCTGATATGCTCAAGGCTTTATGTTACCCAAGAGTCAAGGTCGGCAATGAAATGGTGGTAAAAGGTCAAACCGTGCCACAGGTAATTTAAATTAAAGTATTCATGAAGATAAATGAATACATTAATATTTAAACAAAAACAAAAAAAAAACACTTGTGCTTTATAACCAGAACCCCAATTATTTTTTGCTTTTAGGTGCATAACGCCGTCATGGCTCTCTCCAAGTCTGTCTATGAGAAAATGTTCTTGTGGATGGTGGTCAGAATCAATGAGATGCTGGATACCAAACAGCCCAGAAGCTATTTCATTGGTGTCTTGGACATTGCAGGTTTTGAAATCTTTGATGTAAGTAAAGGACACATTGCAATCGTGGAATTTCACAGCATGAACCAGCACAATCAAAGTTTGACACTGTATCTTCTTTCCCATCTTAAGTTCAACAGCTTGGAGCAGCTGTGTATCAACTTCACCAATGAAAAACTGCAACAGTTTTTCAACCACCACATGTTCGTCCTGGAGCAAGAGGAGTACAAGAAAGAGGGAATTGAATGGGAGTTTATTGATTTTGGTATGGACTTGGCTGCCTGTATTGAGCTGATTGAGAAGGTGAGCAGCATGCTGTATGTTCAGAAACACAGAAAAATACCCAAAATCTTGAAAGATTTTAATTTAAATAATCTTTTCATCGTTAACAGCCAATGGGCATTTTCTCCATCCTTGAAGAGGAGTGTATGTTCCCCAAGGCAACAGACATGACCTTCAAGAACAAACTGTATGACCAGCATATTGGAAAAAGCGCTCCCTTCCAGAAGCCTAAACCCACCAAAGGCAAAGCTGAGGCCCACTTCTCCCTGGTGCACTATGCCGGCACTGTTGACTACAATGTCGTTGGCTGGCTGGATAAGAACAAAGACCCCCTGAACGACTCAGTCGTTCAGCTTTACCAGAAGTCTTCAACCAAACTGTTGGCTCACCTCTTCATATCACATGCTTCAGCAGACGGTAGATTTTTTAAATATTTAAATCACACAACATGTAGAGCGGAATCAAATGTACTGTATTGTAGTGATACAACAATTTAAAATACTTTTTAAAGTTTATTTGGCAATGTCAATACCATCATACTTGAAAATGTTTTTTATGCCAAAATGGGTATGCAAAATGTAAATAAAACTTATAATGCTTTTCACAGAGGGCAAAGGTGGAAAGAAGGGTGCCAAGAAGAAGGGCGGCTCGTTCCAGACAGTATCAGCTCTCTTCAGGGTACTTTTTGTTTTTATTAAGACATTTTATGGTCACTTTATGGACAATTTTATGAATGACTGTCCAGGGAATTCACAATAGGGGATCCTAACTAAGCTTTATGCAAGACGCCTGCATGTAATTCACAAGTAACAATTTAATATCATAGATTTAATAGCAGACCAGGTTTGTTACCTGAATGCACATTGCTGCGGATCTACTGTGTTGATTTGGGAAACCTTCAACATGGGTGGTTTGAGTTCAGTCTCCTGAGCCAATTGTCTGTAATATATTTATTGGTGGCAAAAAAAAAAAATAAATATATTTTTCAATTTAACAATTCAGACAAACCAGAAAACATCTCCCCTTTCAATTACTACAAACTGAAACTTCTATTTCTATTATTTTTTGCTGCTATCTGAATTTTTTAAGGATATAGGCTGGTGTTGTCATGATGGTGTCCAGATTTTTTGGAGAGAATATAAATTCTAAATGTTTTGTCCATCAACAGGAAAACTTGGGCAAGCTGATGACCAATTTAAGGAGCACTCACCCTCACTTTGTGCGCTGTTTGATTCCCAACGAGTCAAAAACACCAGGTAGGTCCCAAAAAAAGACTTGACTTGATGTAGCTGTTTTCTTATTTGAACTCCTGACAGCGTCAAATAAATCAGGTCTGGATATTCTCTGTAGTTTTCCTTTCACACATGTAGTACACAACAGAAGATTGTCTGTGCCAGAAGCGTTCTCGCCCACTCGAAATACTAGACAAAATTTAAGAATATAAATATATAGATTTTTATTATAATTGAAATACTAATTATTAAAAAAATATTTCTCCCTCTTATCTCTCTTTAAAAAAAGATAAATCCCATTTTCACCTTTTCCTAATTTCTTGCAACTTGTGGTTAGTCTCTTGCTCAGCGCCTTTTTAGTCATGTTTTCAAAAGAAATCAAACCAATTTATTTCAGGTTTTAAAGGCTTAAATGGATGTGGAAGATGTCACAATGCAGCACAAGAAAACTTGATGTCATTCCAGGTTTCAAAGGGTTTATAGCCGATCCAGCTGATTCGGACATTTTTGTTCTCACATGGAGCTCCTCGGATTGATGTCTAGATAATTTCAGGTTTGCAGTGCATGTGTGCAGGGGGCTTATGACTGACAGAAGTCTGATCTCCCTCATCCGAAACAACAATTCGGATGAGAGAGATCTTCGTAACTGGCTCTCATCTATTTACTGTGTGGTTTGTTTGTCATTCCCATAGTTTCTCTGTCAAAGAACGCAGATGTGTGCAAATTACACGCCTCTGCAGCCCCACTGACCTGTGAAAGGCCCTCATGTCCATCACAGTGAGTGTCCTTGTTACTCTTTAAGGTCTCATGGAGAACTTCCTGGTCATCCACCAGCTGAGGTGTAACGGTGTGCTAGAAGGTATCAGGATCTGCAGGAAAGGTTTCCCCAGCAGAATCCTCTACGGTGACTTCAAGCAGAGGTACAGTAGCTATTTCTGTACCCTTAGTCCACTTTTGTTGATTCTGTGCTGCTGTTGATCTGATTCAATTAAATCCTTTCAGATACAAAATATTGAATGCGAGTGTCATCCCCGAGGGACAGTTCATCGACAACAAGAAGGCCTCAGAGAAACTGCTGGAATCCATTAACGTGGACAAAACGCAGTACAAATATGGTCATACCAAGGTAAAGAGCACACTCCCTTATAACCATGAGATAATAATGTCACTGTGAAGCTTGAAACGAAAACACAAAAAAGAAACACTTTGGTTACTTCAGTGTTATTAAATTTGTCATCAGGTATTCTTCAAGGCTGGAATTCTGGGAATGCTGGAGGAGATGAGGGATGAGAAACTGGTGGAGCTGGTCACAATGACTCAGGCTCTCTGCAGAGCTTTCCTGATGAGACGAGAATTTGTCAAAATGATGGAGAGAAGGTGGGCTCAGTATTTTGCAAGCTGCAAGTATTCTTACTGCAGAGAAAATTCTATCAACAAATATTTGCGACAAGATGATTTAGCGTTTTATACTATTTTATTTATAACTTTTTTTCATGACAATATGCATCAGTGCACGTTTGGTTTACTGTAAATCTCGCACTGGTACATTACAGGATATATCAGTGTGTTTTTCCTCTCATTTTACTTAATGAAGCTCTCATGACTTTTAAAGTAAATGTGTCAAATTAATTACTGGTCCACTGAAAACATAGCAAGTATTGATAGAGATGTTTGTTCAAACCCTGGGCACTACCGTAAAAGATTCATGATGACGGAGGTACACTTTGTAAACTCTTTTCAGTTCAAGATACTGTTTGTAGTCTACATTATGTTGTGCAGGTTACATGTTTAAGCAGCATATTTTTAAAATCCAGTGACTAAAATTGTGAATGCAGTTACTGGACTTGCTGTTTCAGAGTCTGAGCGAGTGTATTGGGATATGTTGGGTTGGTTTTAAGTGTTTGCTTCAAGTTATGATTAAATCCATTTCAGTATATGTCTGACATACTAATGAGATCCAGGGAGACGCAGGAGTCAGCTACTCAAGTTTTGCAGACTATGGGAATGAATTAATAATACACTTTTTGGTCTTACTTTCTTTATTTCATCATGATACTCCAAAATAAATCAAGCAAAAGAAACAATAGACAAGATAGAATAAATACTTTTCGCATGCATTGAATCCCATTTTGTGTCCTCCGGTGCCATAGCAAGTGAAAGCCACTTGGTAGACTATGGAGGGCAAGTACTTCCCTAATTATCTCTCTTTAATTCTGTGAAATCATCTCGGTACAATCTGGATATGAGATGCATTTGAGTGCAAAGTGTACAGGTGGTTAAGGAGTGGTTGGTGTATCAGAGACAGTTGGATACTGAACCTTGAGTCAACCTTAGCCATATTTATATGAAGCTGTGTGACATCAGAAACTAAACCAAATGTATGTGTTGTAGGCTGTGATAGATAGATAGATGTTACGGCAGTTCATTCACAGTTCACCACACATAACATAAAAGAACATTTTAAAAATAAATAATAAATACTGAAATATACTAACTTCTCAAGAAATATCCAATAAGAAATACGATGAAGTGTGAAAAATTTAAGTGTGCAAAAGTGCAGTAGCAAAAAAAGCAGGTAGCATTCTGCACCGTTCTTTCCTGCATCATTGTGGGATCAACCTGTAACAGTATCATGTCTCCACAATGCTAAACTGTTTAGATTTAATTTTTACTCATAAAAAGGGATGTAAGGGCTGCAAAAGAAAAGGAAACAGTTTCACCTTACTGTCCTATTGTCTTACGTGTGTTTGTGTGTGTGTGTTTGTGTGTGTATGTGTTTACTAAAAAAAACTGGAGAAAAAGAAACCCTTTCTATTTTTTTGTGTCTTGTATCATCAGGGAGGCAATTTACTCCATCCAGTACAACATCCGCTCATTCATGAATGTCAAAACCTGGCCATGGATGAAGCTGTACTTTAAGATTAAGCCCCTGCTGAAGAGTGCAGAGGCTGAAAAGGAGATGGCACAAATGAAAGAGGACTTTGAAAAGATGAAAGAGGAGCTAGCAAAGACTCAGGCTAAGAAGAAAGAACTGGAGGAGAAGATGGTTTCTCTGCTGCAGGAGAAGAATGACCTGCAGCTACAAATTCAGGCTGTATGTTAAAAAGAAAAATTACTTTTACAGACATCCTGGCTTTTCATTTTAAATAAATATAATTTTGTTGCTATGTCACATAACATCTAGGAAGCTGAAAACCTCAGCGATGCAGAGGAAAGGTGTGAGGGGCTCATTAAAGCCAAAATCCAACTTGAGGCCAAAGTCAAAGAGACGTCTGAGAGACTGGAGGATGAGGAAGAAGTGAATGCTGAGCTGACTGCTAAAAAGAGGAAGCTGGAGGACGAGTGCTCCGAGTTGAAGAAAGACATTGATGACTTGGAGCTCACCCTGGCCAAAGTGGAAAAGGAGAAGCATGCCACTGAGAACAAAGTTTGTGGCACTTATGTTTCACTTAATCAACTGTGACAACTTATTAAGAATACACTGTGATTAAATCTGAAATAATTGTATTCATATGAACTGTTAAGGTTAAAAACTTGGTTGAGGAAATGACTTCTCAAGATGAGACCATTGCCAAGTTGACCAAAGAGAAGAAAGCCCTCCAAGAGGCCCAACAGCAGGTCCTGGATGATCTGCAGGCAGAGGAAGACAAAGTCAATTCTCTGACGAAGGCTAAAGCCAAGCTGGAGCAGCAAGTGGATGACGTAAGAGGCTGCATATTTGTTTCAAAACAAGTGCATAATAGTTTCTTCTTGTATTTCCACTGGTACTCATTACACTTTATTTCAATGCACTAGCTTGAGGGTTCCTTGGAGCAAGAGAGGAAGCTCCGTATGGACCTTGAGCGAGCTAAAAGAAAGCTGGAAGGAGATCTTAAACTGGCCCATGAATCCATAATGGATCTGGAGAACGACAAGCAGCAGTCTGATGAGAAAATAAAGAAGTATGTATTAATGAGAACTCACTTTATAACTACCAAAATTCCCCCAAATAACAGTGTGTATCTAACATTTTTCTATATTTTTGGTAACAAAGGAGAGACTTCGAGATAAGTCAGCTTCTTGGCAGAATAGAAGATGAACAGGCAGTTGGTATTCAACTTCATAAGAAAATCAAAGAACTGCAGGTAATGTGTCGATATGTGTAATGGCTTTTGGTTCAATTGACACTTCTACGTGTCCTGTTTAATTGTTAATTAACATGCTTAAACATGAGTATGTACTTACTTTTGCATCATAGGCTCGTATTGAGGAGCTGGAGGAGGAAATTGAGGCTGAGCGAGCTGCTCGGGCAAAGGTGGAGAAGCAGAGGGCTGACCTCTCCAGGGAACTTGAGGAGATCAGCGAGAGGCTGGAAGAAGCTGGCGGGGCGACGTCTGTTCAGATCGAAATGATCAAGAAGCGCGAGGCCGAGTTTCAGAAGCTGCGTCGTGATCTCGAAGAGTCCACCCTGCAGCACGAGGCCATCGCCGCAGCTCTCCGCAAGAAGCAGGCTGACAGTGTGGCAGAGCTGGGAGAACAGATCGATAACCTCCAGAGAGTCAAACAGAAGCTGGAGAAAGAGAAGAGCGAATACAAGATGGAGATTGATGACCTCTCGAGCAACATGGAGGGTAGTCTCGAGATCGAAGGTAAAATTTAAAAAAATACAGAAACCTTTCTGGATTAACAATAACCACCACAATTCATCTTTTATTCATCATCAGAAACTTGACGATTATAATGGACTTAACATTTTGTTGGTTTGTGTCCGCAGGCTAACCTGGAGAAAATGTGTCGTACTCTTGAGGATCAGCTAAGTGAACTGAAGACCAAGAATGAAGAACATGTGCGTCAGTTAAATGAAATTAATGTCCAAAGATCAAGACTGATGACTGAAAATGGTGAGTATAACATCTGGGATGAGAGTAATAAAACAATCAAAACCTGCATTGTTTCTGAAAACATAACAAAATAAGATATCAGAAATCTTAAAAAAAAAAAAATTAAAAAAAAAAAACATTAAATAACTTTTCTATATTTCAATTATTCCAATCAGGGGAATTTGGTCGTCAGTTGGAGGAGAAGGAGTCTCTTGTTTCACAGCTTACGAGGGGAAAAATGGCTTATATTCACCAAATTGAGGAGCTCAAAAAGCACCTTGAGGAAAAGTTAAGGTACTGCTTTTATTTAATATAGTGACAAATGATCGAATGTTCATTAGCTTGAAGTTGCTGAAGAAAAAAGTTGATTGCTTCAACAATATATTTTTTTTTCATTATTAGGCCAAGAACGCCCTGGCTCATGCTGTCCAGTCAGCTCGTCATGACTGCGACCTGCTCAGAGAGCAGTATGAGGAGGAGCAGGAGGCCAAATCTGAGCTGCAGCGCGCAATGTCCAAGGCCAACAGCGAGGTGGCTCAGTGGAGAGCTAAATATGAGACGGATGCTATTCAACGCACTGAGGAGCTGGAGGAGGCCAAGTAATGAACAGTCCTGAAATCAAACAGTTTCCACATGCACTGATTCTGTAACTCAACGTAACATGTTTTACAGGAAAAAGCTCGCCCAGCGTCTTCAGGAGGCAGAAGAATCCATCGAGGCTGTGAATGCAAAATGTGCCTCTCTGGAGAAGACCAAACAGAGACTGCAGGGTGAAGTGGAGGACATGATGATTGATGTGGAGAGAGCTAATGCTCTGGCTGCTAACCTCGACAAGAAACAGAGAAACTTTGACAAGGTCAGGTTTTTATTTGTTTCTTGTATGCTTAAATGAAGACTGTAGAATTGTGATTACTGAAATACATGAATCTCTATTATGTTTTCAGGTGCTTGCAGAGTGGAAGCAGAAGTATGAAGAGAGCCAGGCAGAGCTGGAGGGAGCTCTAAAAGAATCTCGTTCTCTGAGCACTGAGATGTTCAAGCTGAAAAATTCATATGAAGAAGCTTTGGACCACCTGGAGACCCTGAAGAGAGAGAACAAAAATCTGCAACGTAAGACAAGAAATCCTGCATGTGATTGTTGACATTAATATATATATTCTTTAAAAAATATGTGACACATGCAAGACTGATGAAAAATAAAACTTACATTGCACTCCAAATATTCAAGTTTGGGCTACAGTGGGCTTATCTTACTAGAGAAAATGAGATGGACAGTTGATGCAATACCACAATTACAACACTATACATTGTTGACATGTTTTTTTCTCAACAGAGGAAGTCACTGATTTGACTGAAAGTATTGCTGAGTCAGGAAAGACAATTCATGAACTGGAGAAGGGAAAAAAGGCCGCAGAGAACGAGAAAGCAGAGGTCCAGACTGCCCTAGAGGAGGCAGAGGTATTATATGAAGTTATTTACAAAACAAATCCAAACAAGGACCCAATTAACCTGATAACTTTATTCTTTATCCAAAAAACTGCAACCTCCAGTATATTTAGTATATCTTTCATCTGAATTCTTCATCTCACATGTCATTTTGTAGGCTACACTGGAGCATGAAGAATCAAAGATTATTCGTATCCAGCTCGAGCTCACCCAAGTAAAGGGTGAAATTGACAGAAAACTTGCGGAGAAGGACGAGGAGATTGAGCAGATCAAGAGGAACAGCCAGAGAGTGATTGAGTCCATGCAGACCACTTTGGATGCTGAGGTCAGGAGCAGGAATGAGGCCCTGAGAATCAAGAAGAAGATGGAGGGAGACCTTAATGAGATGGAGATTCAGCTGAGCCACGCCAACCGCCAGGCAGCTGAGGCCCAGAAACAGCTGAGAAACGTGCAGGGACAGCTCAAGGTCAGGCATAAATATGCAACATATAGAATAAACACAGCTGTATGGTTTCAAAAAATGTAAATTTGTAAATGTCATTTGTTTTATCTTGACTTCAGGATGCCCAGCTGCACCTTGATGAAGCTCTTCGAGTTCAAGCGGACATGAAGGAGCAGGTTGCCATTGTAGAGCGCAGGAACAACCTGATGGTGGCTGAGATCGAGGAGCTGAGAGCTGCTCTGGAGCAGACGGAGAGAAGCCGCAAAGTGGCTGAACAGGAGCTGACTGATGCCAGCGAGCGTGTGGTGCTGCTGCACTCTCAGGTGTTATTAAAACTGTAGAATGTATACATCTGTATAAAATTAGAACTGCATTTTATAAGTACTTTCAAACACAATTTCCTCAATGTAAAAAAAACTTCACCATTTATTTTTTCCTCTAGAACACAAATCTCATCAACACTAAGAGGAAGTTGGAGGCTGACCTTGTCCAGATCCAAGGTGAAGTGGAAGATGCCGTCCAGGAAGCAAGAAATGCTGAAGAAAAAGCCAAGAAGGCCATCACTGATGTAAGCCCAGTTTAAGTATTTTACTGTGTGCTTATTAATTTCTTTAAAGTTTCCCTCCAGGCACATTTTAAAGTATGTATACTGCTGTGATTAATGTTTTTGTCAAAAATGGTTTTCCCACATGAAAAGTAAGAAGTAAAAGCTCTTAAACGGAGCTGAAAGCAGATCTATTCTTTCTGTCTCTGAGGAATCTTGATCTGGCCTTGCACCTTGCTCACCGCTGCTGCTTGCATAAGGTTTCACTTTCCGCAATCCAGTGCTGACACAGCGCCACTCGCACTAGTTTGACCGGTGAAAAAGCACTCACATCAAAATGGCCAGCATTAGCATCAGAGAAAATCAGCAGAGATTGTGAATATCTTTGAGCCTCAGTGACGACCTGAGATTAGATGAGGATGTTGGACACCTAAAACAGCGACTAGTGGAAGTATGAGAATAATGTAGTTAGCAAGTAACTCGTACCTTACTAGTTTGTCCTGGGTACACTTGAATCTCAGATTTTAGGAAAGTGCAGACATTGTCCCTGTTAGTAGAGGAATGTGAAAACAAACTTTGCACAGATACAAGTCAGTATAGTCATAGTCAGACATCTAAGGGACATAAACAGAAGAAAAACACACTTTTGGGGAGGAGGTTGTCTTGAAATATATATTATCATATACTCTCGCAATGGTAAGTTCATCTTTGTTATATAATGGTAATAGCAGATGGGAGGAGGTCTTGCTTCAAGTAAACTGATTGTTGTTGTAATTTTTGCCCAGTAAAGCAATCATAACTGTTTTTCAAAGTGGAGATGTTTTATAGTAAATAATTTTGTTCATTCAAACTTAGGCTGAGATATTTGCTGGCTTACTGTACAGGTCAGAAATCATGGTTAGATTAAAAAAAAGAGTATTCTTGTCAACAACCTTTAAATTTGTAACTTCTGTTTCACTAAACTGTAACAATCATTTAACTCTAACTAATTTGGGGGAATTATTTATATTATTAAAAAAGACTGGGACAAAAAATGGTACTGGACATTATAATTCAATTAAAACTTAAAATACATATACTGTATATACATATAGTTATGTTGGTATAATGAACATTATCCTGTAGTAATGTACAAATCTACCCTTATTTCTCTGAGTTATTCTGCTCACTGATCTTTCACCTCATGTTTAGGCTGCCATGATGGCAGAGGAGCTGAAGAAGGAGCAGGACACCAGCGCTCATTTGGAGAGGATGAAGAAGAACCTGGAGGTGACGGTGAAGGACCTGCAGAACCGCCTTGATGAGGCTGAGAATCTGGCCCTGAAGGGTGGCAAGAAGCAGCTCCAGAAACTGGAGGCTAGGGTCAGTTCGCTTTTAAGTAAAATTATTTTTCAATTTTGTTTTGGCTCATTGTTCTTTGATTTGAAATTAAGTTAAATTGCTGGTTTTCAGCTTTGATTTGAAGGTCTTAACAACCCCCCTGCAAGGAACTATTTTCTGTTTGTAAAAAAACATTTACCATTTTGCTCAGAAAAGATATGTTCAACATTTTCAGTCCTGTCACCATTAAATCTGCTCTTCTTACTGTTCAGGTCCGGGAGCTTGAGGCTGAGGTCGATGCCGAGCAGAGACGCGGCGCTGAAGCTGTGAAAGGCGTCCGCAAATATGAACGCAGAGTGAAGGAACTGACCTACCAGGTACAGCGAACCAAAACATAAATCTTACATTGTATGATATGTTTCTGAAGCTTTTTAAATTTGTGCAGCTTAAGATCAACTGGATGTAGAATTTGTTTCAAACCCCTAGAGGGCACCATCATATGTGTGAAGCTCCAGCTGACATACTGAAGTAATATAGAGAAGACCGCAGCTAAAAATAAACATTGTACTCTGGCAGCTATAAACACATGCAGTTATGTGCCTGTATTAGTGTGGCCACATGTGTGATATTCAAAGATTTTCACAGATTTTCACTTTGAAAAACTAGAAAGAGGAGGAACTCTCAGTTCTTACTAACAGCTTGACTGACAGCTCTGATGGATCCTCTAAAGACTTGAAAATATCTACATTTCTCTGCTGTTGTGAATGAATTCATACAGTATTTTCAGTGTTTATTGCCTGTTTGATACAATACACTATACATTACTGTCCCCGTAGGGAAATAGTCTGGGATTCAAATGTTGCACACATGACACATAATGTTTGGTTGCTCTCATCAGTATTTCTGAAGTGGCTTTACTGTGGATGATGCACAGTATGAAGGAGTGTACCGTGTTTTTTGGAGTGTTTTTAAAGGTACTTCTAAAACATGTTGGAATGGACACGTTTGCTTCAGTGTTGTTGTCAAACAGATTATGTATACTGCCTCTAGACTGAGGAGGACAGGAAGAATATCGCCCGTCTTCAGGATCTGGTGGACAAGCTGCAGCTGAAAGTGAAATCCTACAAGAGGCAGTCTGAGGAGGCTGTGAGTGTGAAATATTCAACACATGCAAATCAAATAGGTGTCACACCAGTAACACCTTTTCTGACACCAGAGAACTGACAGCACGAAGCAGCTTGATTTAATGTCTGCATGGTTTTCATCTCATACAACTGGTGGGATCGTTCAGGGCGTCACATCTTTAACTTTGTGCCCTCCAGGAGGAGCAGGCCAACACTCACCTGTCCAGGTACCGCAGGGTGCAGCATGAGATGGAGGAAGCTCAGGAACGTGCTGACATCGCCGAGTCTCAGGTCAACAAGCTGAGAGCCAAAAGCCGTGACTTTGTCAGGGTATGTTCATTTTAATTTCCTATCATTCAGTGGTACACTAGTGATATTTATACAAGGATTTTTTGTATCTTTACATCTTGACAACTTCTGTCTGTCTCTTTTCTATTGAAAGGGAAAGGACGCCGAAGAATGAGTATCAGTCTTGACAAGTGGGTGAAAAACACAGACTCAGTGCAAAAAATCATACAATATGATCTTTTTGTCTGATGTGTTGAATGTGTAAGAGGAAATAAATCTGCAAGCAATTGAATGCTTTTGTTTGCATTTGTTTCACTTCAATCTCATAACTAAGGTAGGCAGGAAGGGAAGAAATAGCTACAAGGCAGTATATATATGTATTTTATTTTTATTTTTTGTTTCATTTTTTTTAAATGGCAGAATTTGGAAATGCACCCTCCTCTTGCAGCTCTTCCCTCTTTGTACTAAGCCCCTCCCACCACACATCCATGGGCGTATGCACCACTTCATCCATTAACAGTGTTTCCCATTAATTGTTTTATTTGATTTCATGACGATGCAAGGTTGTGTACAGCTCATTTTCTCAGCGCCTTCCTGCACTCTTATTCCTCTATGAAACAACAGATAATAATAGGCAATTAGCCACCTCAAGGTCTCTTCGCGTCGCTCCCCGCCACTGTCAACTGCTTTAGGAGGAGAGCGGGCAGCAGCTCTGCGGACGACATTCAGCTATTGGCTGTACTGTCTCAAATTCAGCCAGTGCAACCGTACAGTGCCAGGTGTCACAGCAGGCAGGTGGCCAGTGACAGCGGCGGGTCTAACTTGTGTGACGACAGCAGGGAAAAGTTTGCTGATGTGGAGGGGAGTCAGTGCTGTCCAATCCCCCAAGAACTGAGGTTTGCGCTGGCTGAATTGAGGTTGTTGACTCAGAGTTTGTATCCTGGAGCTGCTGCCCGCTCACCTCCTACTGAGCTGGTTTGCAGTGATGGAGAGTGAGACAGAGGACACACTGTTGTTCAAGGCTTTCGCTAACATTAGCTACATATACATGAACTTAAGGCCGCAGCTGTGAGCCATTGGCCTCTGTTAACAGAAGGCTAAACTCTTAGTAACATCTCCTCTCCATCTTTGAAACGTCACGCAGATATTGACGTGTCTCATTTTGTGTATTGGCAGACTCTCTTTTTGATAAGTCCATCTAATTTTTAACAACTTTCTCAGTGGGATTCTCCCTCAGTGAATCAGGATTTTAGCAAAGGCAGGCGCATCTGGATTTGTTGAACGGTCTCTCTGAAATGAGCCACAATTGGCCAAAGCTTAGATTTTCTAAAATCTGAAAACAGAGCCAAGAGAAGAAGTCTAATTTTATTTCAGAAAACTTGAGTTACAGTTACTCAAAGTTTAGGCATTGAACTGCCTACCCGACCTTTACTTTATTTCAGAGGATATATCTTAGTTATACACATACTGTACATTATAAGCAGAAAGTTCAAATTTAAGGTCATATACGTTTAAAGTATACTGAGAATTGGCTGTTTTTTTACGCAAATAAGGCAGTGTCTCAACTCTGTGGATTTATTTGCCAGTTCCTCTGAATGAGTTAAAATATACTATATAGTTTAATTACACAAAAATACCTTTTCACACCAATAATTCAACTAAATGCAGAGATTTCATTATTATTGCTGCATAGTGTACCTTCACAAAATTTATACTGGTGCACAGTTGTGCACTAAAAACTGTAACTGAAAACAAATATCAATGTTCTTCATACATTTAACCAAGTCAATGAAAATAATTTCAAGTGTCTGATATCAGACAAATCATCAGACCTTTATCAGGAGGCATAAACCTGATAAGTGTCTGTATAGAAACTGTGATTTTGAGTGGTGTATTTTGTGTCTAAATCTGAGCGAGGTTCGTACAGCTTCATCATTTAAAATAACCGCTTTGTCAACTGTCGCCTGTTATCACGTAAAAGTTCTCCAGGTTACCATAACTGCAAATCTTTGCCTTGTGGTGATAATGTTACTGACAGTCAAGTGACCTTACAGCTTTTACATGTGCCTCAAAACATATGTTGCACCATGTCAAGATGTGACAAAAATAGACCTATTAGTGAACCACAACACTCTGTAGTGATACCTCAGGGTGTCTGAGCGCAGGGCTGTCTCCACTGAGGTTAAATAACATTTATTACAAATCAGTTTATTTCTGGTTTTCTTCAAAATTTTGATGCAACCAAATGTACAGAAATAAATCACTCTGCGTTTCATTGACTTGCCTGTAATAAAATCATAACCTATATTCAGTGTGCGTCACAAGCAAAAATACTGCACAGGCAGGATTAAGTTATAGTTTAGTAATTTTAAGAGGAAAGTAGTTTTTTTTTAAAAAAAAAAAAAAAAAAAAAGAAAATTGACAGCAGGAATCTGGTTGACATATACTGTAAGTGTTTCAAAGTTTGAATAGTTTTGCTCAAAAAATTATTTGCTCTATTGTCAGATTTATGTGTTTCAGCTGATTGTAAAATTTCCATCCAATTGAGTCAAGTTATTCCAACCTAAACCAAGAAATTACCATTTTTATTACCATAGATCTGAAATACAAAACAATTTGAAATCTTAAAGGTACAGTTCACCCCGAAAGCAAAAATACATGTTTTTCCCCTCATCTTTAGCACTTTCTATTAATCTATATTGTTTTGGTATGAGTTGGCGAGTGTTGGAAATATCAACTGTAGAGATTTCCGACTTCTCTCCAATATATTGGAACTAGATGGCACTCAGTTTGTGGTGCTGAAAGCGTCAAAAAGATACATTTGATAAATTCAACAGAAATGTGTCTTTTCAGAAATCATGGACCGGTTACTCGAGATAATCCACAGACCTTTTCGTCAGCATGATTCCCTCTGCACTGTGATACTTTTGGTTGATGTCGTCTGAAACAAAGTGGTTCCTGCATGAAACTGCTCATGACGAAGTCTTTGATTTCTGAAAAAGAGACATTGCTTTAGAGTTTTTCAAATGTGATTTTGCCACTTTAAGCACCACAAGCAGAGTGCCATCTAGCTCCATTATACTGGACAGAAGACAGACATCTCCTCAACCAATTGCCCCAACACTCAGGAACTCACACCAAAACAATATAGATTGATCAATAGTGCTACAGGTAAGAGGGAAAAATCTGTAATTTTGATTCTTGAGTGAACTGCCCCTTTAAGACTACAAGTCGTTAGTTATATTTGAGACTAAGACCACCGAGGAAGTGAGTGTTTTATATCAAAGGTTGTTCCACAATAAGACTTGAGGCAGTGACAAATGGCTCGGCTCTGAGAACATTGCTGAGGAGACGGCTATATTTGTATTTCTTCTA
This sequence comes from Plectropomus leopardus, assembly GCF_008729295.1. Lineage (NCBI taxonomy): Eukaryota > Metazoa > Chordata > Actinopteri > Perciformes > Serranidae > Plectropomus > Plectropomus leopardus. The sequence goes on along the minus strand of NC_056464.1, from coordinate 29,410,852 downwards.
AATAAGAACACCCGGGAGCATAAGAGATCAAGTTTCACATTTTTATTGATTGTATATGCCTCTTTTGAAGGGTGTGAAGTCCTCGCTATTTAGCTCCTAATACCCTCTCCCTGTCTTTGACAGTTCAGTGTCATAGGAAAGAATGCAAACTACTGCACATCATATAACATGATCCCCTTCTTGGGGAACAAACACTTGTCTTAAGGGAAGGTCAAGCTACAAGCCTGGCCTTGTCTTCAGTTCATCTGTCAGGACACACAGTACAACAAGACCATTTAAAGAAAGGGTTTATAAATAAATCTGTGCCCTCCAGACAACACAAGTGCCTGCCCCGAAAACCTTGAGACATAAACCGAATCACCTGTTCACCAAAGACTCCACATTGGTTTCAGTGGAGCTGTAATTGACATATATAGAGTTTATGACAAATAAACCACGACACTTTATGAAGTCTGTCATGTCTGACCTCTCAAGGCTCCATGCCGAGTCACTAAAATAGTGATACAGTGGGGTCAAAACCGTTTCTCATGTCTCATACTGACAGTTAAGTTGTCAACAGCAAACATTTACACTTTCGACTTTCAGCAGTACAAAGGGTAAATGACTGAGGCCCCCGCCAAGCGTTCACAAAGGCAGTAATGCAAAGGTGTAATCTGATGCTCTGGGAAATATGAAGGGTGAAAGTGACAAAAATTCAAATTATTTAATTTTTTTTAAAAATGTAGGATAATGTAGGTAAGGGGATTTGTTACAAACCGAGGCCTTGATATACTTTTTAGTCCGTGAACCTCTGAAGTTTAATTGTTTATGAGAGCAACCTGAAATGCTTGGCAAGGTCAAATAGCTAACATTATGATTAAAGTGTAAAAACTGAAGTGAACGACTCATGGATTGACAGATAGATGTACTTTATTGATCCCAAATGAGGAATTTCTTGGGTTGACAGCAGCAGAGTCTTGCAACAGTAGATAGCAATTGAAAAAGTAACAAAAGACCTCAATAATGTAAGAAAAAAAACTAAGATACTCTGTAAATATAGTGCATAGTGAATACACAATACATACACAAAATTACTGCTAACGAAATGAAGTTTTTTATACAATGAGGTAATGTGGGAGTGTGAAAATGAACAGATTCAGCATGTGTTGATTATCAAGGAGCAAAGCAGTCTGCTGATTTTAAGTTGTTGCCTGTTATTTTTTGGTCTTTCTTTGGTACTAACAGGCTACTGAAGATACTGCTAACCTTGAAGTCTCCTGAGAGCATTGTCAATACAATTTTAGTCCTGTTAACCCATAAACAAATTGCAAGACATTAGGAAAAGACAAAGACCTGAAAATTAGTTTTTAAAAAGGGAGAGAATATTTCAAGATAATAATAAAACAATCAGGGGAAAAATGTCCAGAAAACTTTGTTTATAATATAATAATTATTATCATTATGATAATGAACTACTTTACCCATGTATCTATGTATTGTTTAGTTTTGTTTTTTTGGGGTTGTTTTTTTTTTTTTTTACCCCCTTTCTCTTTTCTTTTTTGTTCAATTTCAGGTCATTTTCTTGTAACTTTTATCTATTTGGACAGAAACAGCCAATTTGATCAGGTTTCAAAGGGTTAGACAATATTTAAAAACAAACAAAAAAATCTCACAATAATGAGCAATCCACAGCCTGTTAGTATTCTATAAAAGAAATGATCTCCAGTTTGTTATTCATTTCCAGTCTTGAATGACCATGTTTGGGAGTTTTTTCTCTTTTTAAATTAATTTAGTTTCTTCTGTATAATTTGTATTAGTGCGCTAATCTTAAACCCATAATTAATCTTTCAGGTAAATGTCAGTTCAGTTTATTTCAATTCACTAAACTGGAGGAAATTAAGTGTTTGATGCTAAAAAATGTTCTGATGCTGTAATGCAGTCGTCTCCTTTTCCTAAACACTGTTTTATTTTCATAATCAGTTGTGAAACACCCCGTGTGTACGTACGTATGTATTCGCAAATAATTAAATTTGGTTAACAAGGATTAGCATTTTGCATTATGCTATGTGATGTGGCACTGACAGAGCGATAATGTTCAAAATATCAGATTTCCGACACCGTCCCTAGAGAGCTGAGGCCCTTTGACCCAGCCAGACGACCCCATTTAGGACGGTCACTCCTGTCATCAGTCTGAGCTCTCTGATCCTCACACCCCCATAAACCAGTACCAAAACCAGACATCTGAGCCTCTAAATATTTATCACTCTGCAGATCCGTAAGAGTAGCTTGATGTTTTACAGCCAATTGTGGGTCAAAAATAGTGAAAACGAAGTGTCAGACTTTGTTAGAGCTCTGTCAGTGAGGGATTAATGTAAACCTGACACTTTCCCCTGCAGACAGCTCGTGAGAAGTCATGTAAACTAGCATTAGCCATCAGCGGCCAGAGTGTCAACATGGCAACAAGAAGTTACTTTCATATAGTATGACCAGATCATTTACAGCTATTTTTCCCTTATTACTGTCTTGTGAAATTCTACACTTAAAATCAAAAGAAGGTTAATTTAAATGTATCAAAATCAGTGTTGACATGTAAACATACTTCACACTCATGAGATTACAAAATGAGATCATAGTGTTTACAAATCTCCATCCAACACATGACCCGAATTATAACAAATAGCTCAGGTTCCCTTCACTCTCCAGATAGTACAGAGTTCAAGTTCAAGCTTATTTATATGGCATATTTTTATACCACTGTGCAATGTCTCAGGCTGCAGACTTGCTGGAAAATAATGAGTACAAAAATAGAATAAGGACCCCCACACTCATCCCCTGTCTGTTCCTTTATGCAGTATAATCAGGCCAGTATACGGCTGCAAAGCCCAAATTATTCCCCAGTTATCGCAAAAATTCTTAGAGAAAATACGTAATTGGTCTAAAAACAGGACTGCTTTCGTTTGATCAGTTTAACCTTTTAACACCTGGATCGACATCAGTTTTTTGTGAAAATTATTTCACATAAAAAATATTTATCTGAAGGTTGTTTTTTGTTGTTGTTTTTTTTTTGTACCTTTTTTTCCTCTTTTTTCTTATTTTTACGTAATATTCTTGTAACTTTTTACTAATTTCTTGCAGAAATTATAGGCCATTTCTTGTTTAATTGCTCTTGACCTCTCATTTTTTGGAAAGAAATCAAGCCAATTTGCTCAGTTATCATTGGATAAAATGATATGCTGTGGTAAGATCAATTTTGTTCCCAGAGAGTTTGCTTCAACTGGTGGGTGGTGCCTCGTTTTTTCTTGGCTTGTTTTCAACATGGCAGCCAGTACACGCTCTGCAGTAACAGTACATTAAAATATATCCATTAAAACATTTGAGGTAAGAAAAAGACAATGCATTAAGAGAATCAGTGCTGCCTAGTCTGACAGTTTGACCACAGTTCACAAGCAGTGATTGACATGACTGTTGTTTGCATTGGAGTCTCCTTGGCTCTAATTGGTTGTTTTCATTCATGCACAGTAGATTATAAAGATTTTTTGGTAAATGCCATCAGACGCACCACAAGGATAACCATGATTTTTTTTCTTCCACAGATTATCTGTCTAGTATACTACTTTGTTGATACAGTGACAATTTCAGCAATTGTGACCAAAAATTATTTATTTTTAGAAAAGTAACCACATGTAGCTGTAAACTCTTATAACTGTGTACAACTACATTATACAGTAGTGTGTTATAAACCATTATCATATGTTTATATACTGCTCTTAAACGCTAAATCCCTAAGTGTTTCCAACATTTGTTATAAGCTAATACCTATATAATAGTTACTTGACCCCATGCCATACATTGCTACCCCAGAGAGTGTGATGCAGTGATGTTGTGGCATTTATAATCTTGTCACATTAACTCAAACATTGGCTCTGCTCTAAAATTTCCACCATCCGTCATTATAATGAGATAATTAGACCCTCTGGCAGGCTTTGTTATTATTCAAACTGGTGACCTCTTTTCAGGAGGTTTAAATGTCATAACATTGTGCTTGCAGAAATAGAACGTTTAAAACACAATATTTGTGTTAAAACAAGGTAAAACAGGGTTTTTATTTGCAGGTTTTAGAGCATGTGGTGACCTTGGCATACCAAAGTGCTTGTGATATCCTTCTGTCGAGGGAACTTCAAAGCAAATGCCTTCACCATTTGTTTGACAAGGTATCCTTCACATGATGCATATGTCGTTTTTTACCGGATACATAAATATCTCCTGGACCTCCATTAATTAAACAACAGAGGAAATTAAAGCGCTATAAATATGAGTATTGGTCTTCCTCCTATTGTCCTTCATCCATACAGAACAAATCTAATTAACTTTGGGATTTCGTAAAACACGGCCCTCGGCGACTGTTTCTGCGATCATGTGGTATCATCATTTTCACAGGTTCTTAGATTAGCAACTGTTAGGCCCAATTCTGCTCCTTTGTCACAGGAAAGACTTGCAAGGCTGCTGCAACAGAATTCCAGTGACACATGAGAGCTTCTCCACGGCTAAAGTCGGATCCTCTGCAGTGCCAAGGTGCATTAAGGAGATTATTGTAAAGACCAAAACAATGTCTGAACTTCAGTAACCGATACGTCTGCCAGAACAATATTTACACAAGGTTAAAAAATGCTGCATTGTAAGAGTCTTGATCTATTTATACACTTTAAAATTTGGCCTCTAGTTTTACTGTGTCTATTGTATGGCACCTTTTCTGCTCCAGTAAAAGTTTACAGTGAGACAAATGTTTTATGTGCCCTGTTACCACACAGTGTCGCCCCTGAGGACATTGTGGCTTTTATTTAAAACAAATGATACTGATTAATATGCTCATGAATGAAAAAAAAAACCAAAAACATCACATCACTCTGTTCATGTATGTTTTTATTGCTAAGTTAATCTGGTATTAGTAATGGCAATTCATACTGCACACACTGATTAACTATAATCAAAGAACAGACTTTGCATTTATTACTTATTTAAATTCTTATTATTGTCTTAAACTCACCTCTATAAAGAAGCGACTCATAGAAAAAGTGACAGGAGTTTGAACATCCGTGATAAATTGTCTGGTGACAAAAGATGTCAGAGATCACACAAGAGGCAAAAGAATACTCAAGCACGGAGCGTAAAAATACATGACCAAATAAAGCATGTCATTTGTGCTGTGTGAACGCTGATCTCTCTATATAAGACGGGAGGCTGGACGCCCCCAAGGACTGACAGACGACCAGTCAAGGTGAGTGAGTTCCAGTCTTTTATTAGCAGGAGGAAAACCAGCAGCTTAATGAACAATGCTGGGCATGACCACTTATTGCCAAACACCACAAAGTTAATACAGAACTGTTTGTGCCAGAACTTCAATGTACAGTAAGTTCATTTTTTTGATATAAACAGTTTCATTACAGTTGTTAATTTGTACTTTTTGTGTCTTTCTTCAGATCCCTCATCAAACCATCAATATCTGTTCATCTGAGGGGAAGGAAGAAGGTAATTTATTTATATTTCTGGTGTTTCTTTTTGTCTAAAGATGGTAGTCATGCACTGAATGTGATGATTTGTACTTTGTTAAATGAATGCTTATATGTTCATGAAATCATAACCTTGTATGAAATGGGTAACAAAGCAATTAACATAGCTCATTTTGTGCATGTGACCCCGTTAATGATTTCTGCATCACTGAATAGAAAAGAGAAATTGTCACTTTTTGTTTAGTGTTATTTATCTTTGATGCCCTGATACTTTGTAACAAGGATTTAGTGGCACATGCAAGAAATCAATAATCAACAAAGACAAGGCACAGTTAATGGAAACATTTAATAGTAATGTCACTCTGTTGGTACCAACAGTAAATTTGGCTTTTGTGTTTATTTTTTTCATTTTGCATGGAACAGAAATAGGTCAAATGAAACCGTTGTCCATTTTTCTTTTCGTTAGTTAAGTGCCATCATGAGAAAAAAAAAAAGTCTAATGAAAAATCAAATTAATTAGTTTTGGCAATAAAAGAAAACCATATTCCCCCAGACTTCCCTACTAATGAGCAGGAAACAAAACAAAAACTCTAAAACCTAAAAAGAAGGCTTTATGACAAACTCTTAATTTCAGTAGTAGTTTACTCTCAGACATCTGGAAACATGGTTTCATCACACAAATTTAGAGAAATTCAACCCACATAGTAATAGAAATGTCTGAAATAAATGACAGCTGTCCTGTTTTTACCTGCAGTAAAGGGTCACCATGAGTGGGGACGCGGAAATGGAGTGTTTTGGCGCGGCGGCCATATACCTCCGCAAGCCAGAAAAAGAGAGAATTGAAGCTCAAAACACTCCGTTTGATGCTAAAACGGCATACTTTGTGACTGAGCCTGCAGAGATGTACCTCAAGGGAAAACTCATTCAGAGGGAGGGCGGCAAAGCCACCGTGGAGACTCTTTGTGGAAAGGTAAGCTTGATGACTATATATTCCTCTGTCTATAACACTAGATATTGTCTTAGAGTTTGGATGTTGTAATATTGTACGTGTTGTCTTTTCCTGGCTTTAAAGTGTGCATTACAGTAAAGTCATGTAATTTTCTGATCTTACCAGACAAAAATCTCAGTGTAAATATATTTTAAAGCACTAATAGCCATATCAATATCATTGCAATATAGACACTGAGGTACTTAAAAAAATATATTCTGATGTTGATTTTTTCCATATCACCTGCATAAATTGTAATGTAACCTAATGTTCAGAGGGACAGATGGAGTCCACGCAATAGCTGATGCTCCCATCAATGTTTTTGTTAATTATCACCAAGGACCGGGTACTCTGTCATTGACCTGTCTTAGTAGGTATTTAAAGGTGTGTCTGTATTGTCTTTCTCTGATAGGGAGCTTTAGGCTTGTAACGGCACCTTGTTTGTAATTGAAAGCATTCAGGGGAGCATCAATCACTGTGTGTACTCTGTCTTCCCGTCCTCTACGTGTTCTTCCGTCCAGCACCTCATATTTATTGTCTAGGTATGCATGCTTTCCGAAATGTTTTTGTACAAAATACATTCACCTTAATAAGTTCTCTGTGATGAACCCTAAAGGGGAAAGGTAAAAAGATTTTAAACTGATGCGTTGCTTTGGTAAATCATAACCTCTGGCTGTAATACAAAAAATAATGAAGTCTAAAGTCTAAGTCCTGGGCTTCTTCTTCCCTTGTAACAGTCTATCACTGTAAAAGACACTGAAATCTTCCCAATGAACCCTCCAAAGTACGATAAGATTGAGGACATGGCCATGATGACCCACCTCAGTGAGCCTTCTGTGCTGTATAATCTCAAAGAGCGTTACGCAGCATGGATGATCTACGTGAGTTTGACTCGATCATCACATCAGCAGATGAAACAATAACTGCAAAAGGACGTGTCAGTAAAAATACTCTTTGTCTCCACAGACCTACTCAGGGCTGTTCTGTGTCACTGTGAACCCCTACAAGTGGCTCCCAGTGTATGACTCAATTGTTGTAGCAGGATACAGAGGCAAAAAGAGGATTGAGGCTCCACCCCACATCTTCTCCATCTCTGATAACGCCTATCAGTTCATGCTCACTGGTGTGTGAGAACTATGCTGAAACCTTGCATATACACAAAGCAGATTTAAAACATACCAATTATGTAATTAATCTGAAAATACAATACTTTTCTTCACAGATCGTGAGAATCAGTCTATCCTTATCACGTAAGTTAGCTATTTTACATAAATCCTTACTTAAGTTTTCTCGTAATCAGTGTCAAAGAACTCAACTGCATGTCAAAGAACAGTCTCTGCACAATATATTTTTTAACATAAACAGCATGCAGTGACTGGACAGCAAGCTCTACTCCATCTCTGAAGAAGAGTCTCTTTCAATATTTGTTCGGTTTAGAAGATGTTTCTGACGCTAACTGATCTCTTTTCATACTCAAAGTGGAGAATCCGGTGCAGGAAAGACTGTCAACACCAAACGTGTCATCCAGTACTTTGCGACAATCGCAGTGGCTGGAGGAAAGAAAACTGAGCAAGCCGCTGGAAAGATGCAGGTACATTAACACATCTGTCTTTAGGAAAAAGTTTCAACACATATATAAGGTCTGTCTGTTCATACCTGGCATTATAATGTGTCTCCACATGCATCTGGAGTGACCACATGTAATCAGATCCCACTTCTCCGCTCTATAAACAAATAAATACGTAGCCTACATCATTATATTCACCATCGAAGGAGACTACTCCAGCATGAGTGTCAGCTCAGTTCCAGGGACAGTCGGTGAGAATCAGCTTGGACACACAGTGACAGGGCTAACTGTCAGCATCAAACAGCTATTGTTGCCGAATGGTTATGAATGGCTTTAACAGAGTCGAGCCATTGCAATGTGTTGTGAGTTTTGTTAGGACTGTTTCAGAGCTGCTGTTGCTGTGTTAGCTCGTGCTAACCAGGCAGATGTTGAACTGAGCATTCGCCGGTGGGAGCACAGCTCGGGAAATGCTTATTCAGTGCTGCATCTAAAGTGACTGTGACTGCAACTACAGAAAGATTTCTTATGCAGTGTGGCGTCAGATAAGACAACAACATTTGCTAAAATAATATGGCCATATGCAGCCCAGACCAGCTGCGGATGTGGTCTAACACTTGGATCTCATGGTGCATCAAGGTCATAGGTGTAATCACACCTGTTCTTAGAGCTGCCCACTGGTGATCCTCTCACCCAAGACACATGTTAATACCAGGTGTAAACAGGCTAAAGACATATTAATTAATAATAGACCACAAAGCAAGAATTTCTTTTTTAATCTGGCCTGTTTTGTGAATGAAGGGGTCGCTGGAAGATCAAATCATTGCAGCTAACCCCCTGCTGGAGGCCTATGGTAATGCCAAGACTGTGAGGAATGACAACTCATCCCGCTTTGTAAGTGTTTGTAAATCTTTTAAACAACATCCTGAAACACCAGTGCAAGATGTTTTATTTCTAATCAGCAGTCCTGTTTTGAATAGGGTAAATTCATCAGAATCCATTTTGGAACAACTGGAAAGCTGGCCTCAGCAGATATTGAAACATGTAAGGCTTGAAATTACTGAGCAGATAGTTTTTGCTCAGCTCATTGAGCAGACCTGACTGGTGTCTGTGTGATCGACAGATCTGCTGGAGAAGTCTCGAGTGACGTTTCAGCTGTCTGCTGAGAGGAGCTACCACATCTTCTATCAGCTCATGACAGGCCATAAACCTGAGCTGATTGGTGAGACATGTTTGATTTTTTAGAGGCTGGTCAATACCTGCTGTATGTGCTTACAAGAATTAACCACAGTGCTTTCTTTCTCCAGAGGCTCTCCTCATCACCACCAATCCATACGACTATCCCATGATCAGTCAGGGTGAAATCACTGTCAAGAGTATCGATGACGTTGAGGAGTTCATGGCCACTGATGTAAGAAAATTATCAAATCCACACCCTCAAAAATGTGTGCATTTAGACATTTGACGTTTTGTTTCCCTGGTGCAGATGTTATAATTTAAAATAATACCTTTTCAAAAATACTTACAGACTGCCATCGACATCCTGGGCTTCACTGCAGATGAGAAGGCTAGCATTTACAAGCTGACTGGAGCTGTGATGCATCACGGAGCCTTGAAGTTCAAGCAGAAGCAGCGTGAGGAGCAAGCTGAGCCCGATGGCACTGAGGGTATGTTGCACTTTTGAAAACTAGTGAAAAATTATGATTTTGAATCTTAAGTGTTGTCCTAAAAATTACATCTATAATTTTTCACTTATTTTCAGTTGCCGATAAAATCGCCTACCTCATGGGCCTGAACTCAGCCGATTTACTGAAGGCATTGTGCTACCCAAGGGTGAAAGTCGGAAATGAGTTTGTGACTAAGGGCCAGACTGTGCCTCAGGTATGTGCCTCATTTTATTTTAATTTTTTATTGTTCATCCATGTAAAACCCTTATAATTTCATTGTTGTATCTGTGAAATCAGGTCAACAACGCTGTCATGGCTCTCTGCAAGTCTGTCTATGAGAAAATGTTCTTGTGGATGGTGGTCAGAATTAATGAGATGCTGGATACCAGACAGCCCAGAAGCTTTTTTATTGGTGTCCTGGATATTGCTGGGTTTGAAATTTTTGATGTAAGTATGCTTAGCTGATTCTACATAATCTCATGCAGCTGTATGAAAGGTTTAGAGTACAAGTCATTCAGTCTTACATTTATGTTATTTTTGGCTGTTGCTGACCTTTAATATTTTACTGTCTTTAGTTCAACAGCTTGGAGCAGCTGTGTATCAACTTCACCAATGAAAAACTGCAACAGTTTTTCAACCACCACATGTTCGTCCTGGAGCAAGAGGAGTACAAGAAAGAGGGAATTGAATGGGAGTTTATTGATTTTGGTATGGACTTGGCTGCCTGTATTGAGCTGATTGAGAAGGTGAGCAGCATGCTGTATATTCAGAAACACAGAAAAATACCCAAAATCTCGAAAGATTTTGTCTTAAACAATCATTTCATCATGACAGCCAATGGGCATTTTCTCCATCCTTGAAGAGGAGTGTATGTTCCCCAAAGCATCAGACATGACCTTCAAGAACAAACTGTATGACCAGCATCTTGGAAAAACGAAGGCGTTTGAGAAGCCAAAGCCTGCCAAAGGCAAAGCTGAGGCCCACTTCTCCCTGGTGCACTATGCCGGCACTGTTGACTACAACATTGTTGGCTGGCTGGATAAGAACAAAGACCCCCTGAATGACTCAGTTGTTCAGCTCTACCAGAAGTCCTCAACTAAACTGTTGGCCTTCCTGTATGCATCACATGCCTCAGCAGAAGGTACATACTGTTTAAAATTTAAAAAATGAAAACTTATTACTTGTGTTGAATTGAATGATTCTGATGTAATTTTTGTTACACTGACAGCTGAAAGTGGAGGTGGTGGTGGAAAGAAAGGTGGCAAGAAGAAGGGTGGTTCCTTCCAGACTGTGTCTGCATTGTTCAGGGTAAGAAACGAAAGTAGATCTTATGAACTTCATTGCACTAATGTAGTGCCTTCTGCCAATGCAATGTCCTTTACTTCTTTAGGAGAATTTGGGCAAGCTGATGACAAATTTGAGGAGCACCCATCCTCATTTTGTGCGTTGCCTGATTCCCAATGAATCAAAGACACCAGGTATGTGTTTTTTATGTAAATGCTGAAAGTTATAGAAATTGGTACGGCTGTACCCAAGTCAAGATTAGGTCAGCCAAATCGGATTTGGCTGTTAATGCAAATATTCTACTGTTCATTCATTTTTCCATATAGAGTTTTAGGCTTTGACCAGGATTTGGTGGGATGTTCAGGATGACAGTGACTTGACACAGTATAGTAATCAAGCCAAGTTAGCTAACTACGCTGACTAAGGATACGAAATGTGCAACATTTTTTGCCAACATATCCATAAGCCAGAGACTGTATTATATTAAGCTGCTGTAAGTTGTAAATTCATGACTTCTAAGCAGAAGGCAGAGGATAACATTCACAATTAACATGCACACTGTCTGACAAAAAATCAACCAAACAAAACAAAAACATGAAATAAAAATATCTTAGCGACTGAGGGGTCTCCAACTGATGACTTGAATCTTCAACTCTAAACGGACAACCCCATATTCCCCAAATATGTCATGTTGTTTGACCATTTCTTGTACAGTTGCTAATTAATTACAAATAATTTATCATAGGTCTCATGGAGAACTTCCTGGTCATCCACCAGCTGAGGTGTAACGGCGTGCTGGAAGGCATCAGGATCTGCAGGAAAGGTTTCCCCAGCAGAATCCTCTACGGTGACTTCAAGCAGAGGTGACAGAAATAAAATGTTGACACTAAATGAAAAATGTTATTATTCTTCAAGCTAGTGTGTCTAACTGAAAGAAATATTTACTTTTAGATACAAAGTATTGAATGCTGGTGTCATCCCAGAGGGACAGTTCATTGACAACAAGAAAGCCTCAGAGAAACTGCTGGGATCCATCGATGTGGACCACACTCAGTACAAGTTCGGCCACACTAAGGTAGGTTAAGAAATGCTCCCTTCGAAAAGGCTGTTTGAAAAGAGGTATAGTTTCCATCAGTATTTCATTATTTTAAAAATAATTCACCTCAGGTGTTCTTCAAAGCCGGTCTGCTGGGAGTCCTGGAGGAGATGAGAGATGAGAAACTGGCTGAGCTGGTCACAATGACTCAGGCTCTCTGCAGAGGTTTCATGATGAGGAAAGAGTTTGTCAAGATGATGGAGCGCAGGTACTGTTTCTGAATGTTACTGATGATGTCTAAATGTTAAAGCATTTTTTAAAGCTTGCAACGTTTCAACATTTTCTAACTCCATTTTTTCTGTGTTGTTGTCAGAGAGGCCATTTTCACCATCCAGTACAACGTTCGCTCGTTCATGAATGTCAAAACCTGGCCATGGATGAAGCTGTACTTCAAGATTAAGCCCCTGCTGAAGAGTGCAGAGACTGAGAAAGAGATGGCACAGATGAAAGAGGACTTTGGGAAGTGCAAAGACGAACTTACCAAAGTTCAGGCTAAGAAGAAAGAACTGGAGGAGAAGATGGTTTCTCTGCTGCAGGAGAAGAATGACCTGTTGTTGCAAGTTCAGTCTGTAAGTTGGATCATCACACTGCTAGTGCATGTACTGAATATGCAACATAAAATTATTGCTTTTGCAATGACGTGAACCTTTTTGCATTGACTTTAAGGAAAGTGAAAACCTCAGCGATGCAGAAGAAAGGTGTGAGGGGCTCATTAAAGCCAAAATCCAGCTTGAGGCCAAACTCAAAGAGACGACCGAGAGACTGGAGGATGAGGAGGAAATGAATTCTGAGCTGACTGCTAAAAAGAGGAAGCTGGAGGACGAGTGCTCCGAGTTGAAGAAAGACATTGATGACTTGGAGCTCACCCTGGCCAAAGTGGAAAAGGAGAAGCATGCCACTGAGAACAAGGTAACAAGAAGTCTTTTCAAATATACATTTTCATAAAAATTCAAAACGTGTTGATTAAAATTCATGTCAACTTTTGTAGGTCAAAAACCTTACAGAAGAAATGACATCTCAAGATGAGACAATTGCTAAGTTGACCAAAGAGAAGAAAGCCCTCCAAGAGGCCCATCAGCAGACCCTGGATGATCTGCAGGCAGAGGAAGACAAAGTCAACACTCTGACGAAGGCCAAGACCAAGCTGGAGCAGCAAGTGGATGATGTGAGTAATCTACACTTAAAAGAAAAAGTTCAAATTGCTTATGAAACAGCGAAAATCTCTTTTTAAACTTTGGTATTCATAATTTCAGTCCTGGCAAATTTGATGACACCCCTGGTCACAGTGATAACAGCACTGACAAACTGACCGTTGTCCTGCATTGGAGACACAATTTGATTATTGATCACAGCTAATGATACAGCTTTGACACAGTCTTAGAATAGTGAACATTAAACACTGAATCAGCCAATCATAGATAAAGGTGTGCTAAATTATGTGAACACCTCATTTCCTGTAAATCTCTTGTGTTTGTGAAGGCAACTTAAATTCAGTGCGGGAATGGTGGCCTCTGCCACTAACAATAAAAACAACTTTATAGAGGGATGCTTTCTGAATGTAAATATTTTTTGAAAATGGCTTTTGCAGTAAAAATACAAACTATAAATATAATCAAAAATAGAGTGTGATTTTCTGAAAATATTGAAGGTAGCATATATAACTTTATATTAATGATGGATGAAATGTTAGGTAGCTAACGTGGCAAAATATTATCTTCGATAGACAATGTCAGCTTACTCATCCAGACAGGGCTGATCTGGCTAGTAAATTGGCTAGCCTGCTCTTTGCAAATTACTTCTTCAGCTAACGTTACAAAGAAACTGACGCCAGATCAGTGCAGCAAAGACCGAATCTATTCAATCTAATCTTAGCTAGTTTCTCGCTAACAGCATTGCTCACAAACTAGTGAGGGGATATGTTAGTTGGCTAATTACTTCACCAGTCGCTATTATGGTTATTGGCCGATGCCCAGGTGCTCACTTGCGCCTGCGCAGTGCAAACAAACACAATGAGGACTGCATTTCTCTTAAAGGCCATCAGTGTTATTGAAAACAAGGATTTCTTAAAAGTTACATACAGAACCTTTGAGGAATGTAACTTTAATTTATAAAACATCTGTTTTATTGTCAGCTTGAAGGATCCCTGGAGCAAGAAAAGAAGCTCCGCATGGATCTGGAGCGAGCAAAAAGGAAGCTTGAAGGAGATTTGAAACTGGCCCAGGAATCCATAATGGACCTGGAGAATGACAAACAGCAGTCTGATGAGAAATTAAAGAAGTAAGAATAAACAAAGGCCATCCATTTACCTACTTGCAATAAATGATTTCATTAAGGACACAACTAAACTTTAATTCACTGATTTATTCTGTCATCTGCAGGAAAGACTTCGAAGTAAGCCAGCTGCTGAGTAAGATTGAGGATGAGCAGTCTCTTGGAATCCAGCTCCAGAAAAAGATAAAGGAACTGCAGGTACAGTTTGAATTATTATTCAAAGATATTAGAAACATTCAGCTATCTTGAAGAATCTTTAGTCAAATCTTGTGTGTTTCAGGCTCGTATTGAGGAGCTGGAAGAAGAGATTGAGGCTGAGCGAGCTGCTCGGGCCAAGGTGGAGAAGCAGAGGTCTGATCTCTCCAGGGAACTTGAGGAGATCAGCGAGAGGCTGGAAGAAGCTGGCGGAGCGACAGCTGCTCAAATCGAGATGAACAAGAAGCGCGAGGCCGAGTTTCAGAAGCTGCGTCGTGATCTCGAAGAGTCCACCCTGCAGCATGAAGCCACCGCCGCAGCTCTCCGCAAGAAGCAGGCTGACAGTGTGGCAGAGCTGGGAGAACAGATCGATAACCTCCAGAGAGTCAAACAGAAGCTGGAGAAAGAGAAGAGCGAATTCAAGATGGAGATTGATGACCTCTCGAGCAACATGGAGTCTGTCGCCAAATCAAAGGTGAGAGAGCTACATTCTCTCACAGGGGGCAAAAAATAATGGGAATATTTTAATACTAATAAATGTTTTCTTTTATCAGGCGAACCTTGAAAAGTTGTGCAGGACATTAGAAGATCAACTGAGTGAGCTCAAGACCAAGAATGAGGAAAATGTTCGTCAGCTTAATGACCAGAGTGCACAGAAAGCACGTCTTCTAACTGAAAATGGTATGAACATCATGGTTTTTAGGAAAGTCCTTATCATCATCATTTTTTTTTGGCCCCAATCCTGATCAGAGTCATTTAATATTGAGTACCTGCCGATACCGAGTCCCGATCAGATACTTTTGTTTTCCCAGATGATGGAGCTGCACAGTGCACGCATTAAGTATGCATTGTTTGCAATGGATTGGGGCATCCTGAATGGTTATACCCATACCAAACTTTACTCCCTATTGTTTTCCCTGATTTTTAATGACCCTATACAGCCTTCACTCTCTTCTACATACATTTAAAATTCTGTTGCACATTGCACAAATCTGCATCTCACTTGCTGCAAACTTGCAAAATGTATCTCTTTTCAACATGATGACCCAGGAGGAAAACCTGTCTTGCAGGATAATGTTATCATGTACGTTATTGCAGCTTTGTTTTGATGTACATTAAATCAGTGAATATCTTTGATTAGGTGAATTCAGTCGCCAGATGGAGGAGAAAGAAGCTCTTGTTTCTCAGCTGACGAGAGGCAAGCAGGCTTACACTCAGCAGATCGAGGAGCTGAAGAGGCACATAGAGGAGGAAGTGAAGGTAACGGACACTTAAATCAGCAGGAGAATTACAGAGTAACAGGCCACCAGACAAATGCTATCAAATATTAATCATATGCTCATTTGGTTCATAGGCCAAGAACGCCCTGGCTCATGCTGTCCAGTCAGCTCGTCACGACTGCGACCTGCTCAGAGAGCAGTATGAGGAGGAGCAGGAGGCCAAATGTGAGCTGCAGCGTGCAATGTCCAAGGCCAACAGTGAGGTGGCTCAGTGGAGAACCAAATATGAGACGGATGCTATTCAACGCACTGAGGAGCTGGAGGAGGCCAAGTAATGACCAATCCTGAAATGTAAATGGTATGTAAGATATCTGTAAATTGTTACAAAACCTATATATTTTTACAGGAAAAAGCTCGCCCAGCGTCTTCAGGATGCAGAAGAATCCATCGAAGCTGTGAATGCAAAATGTGCCTCTCTGGAGAAGACCAAACAGAGACTGCAGGGTGAAGTGGAGGACCTCATGATTGATGTGGAGAGAGCTAATGCTCTGGCTGCTAACCTCGACAAGAAGCAAAGGAACTTTGACAAGGTCAGATATTTTTGTGCAAATATGCAGTTTTGACTGGTTACTACTAGATGACAAGATGACGTTAATTTTTTTAAATTTTACTTTTTAATTTTAAACACAATTGTTTGTTGTTCTTTCAGGTTCTTGCTGAGTGGAAACAGAAGTATGAGGAGAGCCAGGCAGAGCTGGAAGGAGCTCAGAAGGAGAGTCGGTCATTAAGCACCGAGATCTTCAAGCTGAAGAATTCATATGAAGAAGCTCTGGACCAGCTGGAGACAATGAAGAGGGAGAACAAGAACCTGCAACGTAAGACAATTCACCCTGTTTTTCCCAACATATGTACACACACTAGGTCAATTTATCTGAACGATGTTGTTTTTTACATTGCTTTATATTCTAAAATGTATACTACATAAATCTGCTTCAACAGAGGAGATCTCAGACTTGACCGAACAAATTGGTGAGACTGGTAAGACAATTCATGAGCTCGAGAAGGGAAAGAAGACAGTGGAAAGTGAGAAGACAGAAATCCAAACTGCCCTGGAAGAGGCTGAGGTAAATATTAGCAGAGCGTTAGAGTACGCCTGTGTGAGACTAAAGGTGTTAGACACCTCAGTCCTATATTTCTTCACTGTGACTCAGCCTCAGTTTCTGTGTTTTAAAAGAAGAAACTGTTCAGTGCTCTAGTTGATTAAGATCACACTTGTTTACAGGCTACTCTGGAGCATGAGGAATCCAAGATCCTCCGTGTTCAGCTCGAGCTCACCCAAGTTAAGAGTGAAATTGACAGAAAACTTGCGGAGAAGGACGAGGAGATGGAGCAGATCAAGAGGAACAGCCAGAGAGTGATTGACTCCATGCAGAGCACTTTGGATGCTGAGGTCAGGAGCAGGAATGATGCCCTGAGAATCAAGAAGAAGATGGAGGGAGACCTTAATGAGATGGAGATTCAGCTGAGCCACGCCAACCGCCAGGCAGCTGAGGCCCAGAAACAGCTGAGAAACGTGCAGGGACAGCTCAAGGTACGTCCACTGAAGGATCTGTGGCAGAGCATCTTGCTTAAAAAAAACAAACTTAAAGTGTTTGCTGATAGATCTATCAATGTTTTCCGATTTAGGATGCCCAACTGCACCTTGATGAAGCCATAAGAGGTCAGGAAGACATGAAGGAGCAGGTTGCCATGGTGGAGCGCAGGAACAACCTGATGATAGCTGAGATCGAGGAGCTGAGAGCTGCTCTGGAGCAGACGGAGAGAAGCCGCAAAGTGGCTGAACAGGAGCTGATTGATGCCAGCGAGCGTGTGGGGCTGCTGCACTCTCAGGTATGCTCAAAGGCTGATCTTCTTGTTTTTAATTTAAATTTTGCTGTTCCATTATTTAACACAAATGTATGCTTCCTTCTTTGATAATAGAATACCAGCCTCATCAACACCAAAAAGAAGTTGGAATCTGACCTTGTCCAAATCCAAAGTGAGGTGGAAGACGCCGTCCAGGAAGCAAGAAATGCTGAGGAGAAGGCCAAGAAAGCCATCACTGATGTGAGTCATCCTTACGCACTTATACTGTATGTTACTCAAGTATAGAGCACAATATGTCAGTGCATGACATCCCACTATTGGATACTTTCATTTCATTTTCATTTATTTAGTTTACAAGGACAACACACATTAATCAACATTTCTGTAAATGTGCCTGTGTTAGCTATCTGGCTAATTTTCAGCTGTAGTCCTTTGTCAAAATGTTTTGAAACCTATAAAATGATCAAATTTATATAGCAACAACAGCAGGACACCATATGGACAGCAATAGGAATATCAAACAAGAATTCTCAAGACGCAGCACAAACCGTGCAAAGCAACAAGAAACAGCAGAGGGACAGAACAGAACAATAACACAGCAACAGCAAACAGCTTTTTAACCCAAATTTCCATGTAAGCAGCACAAGGCAACAACACACAGCTAAGCATTACATGCAGAGCTGCAATAGCAACAGAAAACAGCAATAGCCAGAAGTAGAGATGAAATACAACAGTCATAATGTAGATATTAATAAAATGTTAAAAGATGCAGTCATGGGTTAACAATATGTTCGTACAAAGCGACACACAGGCCATGCAACTCAAAGTTAGGCAGGTTGTCAATAAAAATAGATGTTTCATACGTGCAAATGCAAAGCTGGCCGCCTGTCAACGGGCAAAAGACCTAAGGCAAGTTATCAGCAGGTTAGCCAGAAATAACACAGTTCCCTAACAGCAAAACCATATTCAACATTTTAGGCTGCCATGATGGCAGAGGAGCTGAAGAAGGAGCAGGACACCAGCGCTCATTTGGAGAGGATGAAGAAGAACCTGGAGGTGACGGTGAAGGACCTGCAGCATCGCCTTGATGAAGCTGAGAATCTCGCCATGAAGGGCGGCAAGAAGCAGCTCCAGAAACTGGAATCCAGGGTAAAGAATACACCGATCTCAACTTTTGACTCAATATTAAAATCTTTTCCTCAGAGTTAAAGCACCTATCGTTCATATTACAGGTGCGTGAGCTTGAGACAGAGGTTGAAGGTGAGCAGAGACGAGGAGCAGAAGCTGTGAAAGGTGTTCGGAAATATGAGAGAAGAGTGAAGGAGCTCACCTATCAGGTAGCCATTTTTTCCCCCTACTGCTTGGTACAATTGTCTGACAAAAGTGCAAATATATTTTAATCGTAAATTCATGTTAACTGCAGACTGAAGAGGACAAGAAGAATATCACCAGACTTCAGGATCTGGTGGACAAGCTGCAGCTGAAAGTGAAGGCCTACAAGAGACAGGCTGAGGAGGCTGTGAGTTCAAAAACTTTCTCCTGTTTTGTCTTAAATAAAGCAGCACAGTCAGACCTGGAGACAGAAAAATACAACCACACTCTTCTTATATGTCTGTCAGTAAGAACATCGGGCTTCATTTAATGATATGTGCGTAGAAACTTACTCACTCTGCACATAAAACAACTGCTCAAAACTACAGTTGGAGTCATGACGTGCACACCCGCTAGTTTTGTTCTTACCACAAAATTGGTGAAGCAGAGTCATTGTAAACTGGCAGGCTGGTGCTCGCTGTCTGATGTCCGCATACTGCCATGCCCCTGTTTCTCTATATAAGGACTCCATTTGCCCTGATGTGTATCGTATAGTCTGTAATCGTGCAGTTCTGAATTTGTTTGCAGAGTACAAAACAATCAGGTCAGTGAATTTTGATGAATTCAATGAAAATGTTCGTATGCACGGTTTAACCACAGATTTGTGCATACACACTGTTTGTGAATGAGCCCCATTGTTACCAAAATCAGTAGATATGTGTCCTCAGTCTTGATGGCCGTTGACTCTGGTGTTGAATTCCCTCTCAGGAGGAGCAGGCCAACACTCACCTGTCCAGGTACAGGAAGGTGCAGCACGAGATGGAGGAAGCTCAGGAGCGTGCTGACATCGCCGAGTCTCAGGTCAACAAGCTGAGAGCAAAGAGTCGGGAGATTGGAAAAGTAAGTAATCATAAAAACGAACTGGTTTCATGAGCTAATTTTGTTTGACGGTAATATTATTATAAAAATATTGCAATAATTTCAGTCCTGCAAAATTCTCCTCTCATAAGCCAAATGCCACTCATTATTTCTTCTTTCACTATCTATCAATTTCAGGCAAAGGATGGTGAAGAATAAGCTGCAACTTCTTTGAGAGACACAAATGAGAATCATAAAATATGCTTTTTAATTGGAGTGCTCTCATTTAATATTGTAGATCTATATTAAATAAATGGTGTGGCCAGTCTACTGTCCTTTGTGTACTATTTTTTTCTATTACAGTTTAGTAATCTGTAAACTCCAGAAAGAAATATCATCATTTCAACATATTTTTACTTTAAAATTAACAGCTTTATTTGGTTCAGTGCTTTACAAAATATTACTGTAAACTGAACACTATTTCATTTTTTTTCTAAGCAAACTCAGACAATTCAAACACATTTTGTTGTAATTTTGTAATTTATCAGGCTCAGAATTTGTAATTCTGAGCCTAATAAATCAAATATACAATAACAAAATAAACAAATGAAATAAGCATTACTTTTTTATGGAGGTGTTCAGGTACAGCAGTGTCACCATGACATTTTACTTTTCACTGCATTTCACAGCAGAGTTGTTGAATATGGTGTGTAATGCCCAAGGAAGTGATGTCATGGCCACAGTACCTTTATATTTTAATCACATTCTTGATAATGTTGAACTCGAATTGGAAAAATATTTGTAATCCTCTGTACAAATATGTCCAAGTAAGGGATGTTTCTTCCAAAATTATATTGTCCTGCAAGTCATTATCTTCTTAGATGTACAACAGCTATTCATATATATGGTCATCATGTGAACATCCAGAAACAATGCTGCACCTGTTCTGGCAGTGTCCTAAACACTTTTCAGTGCATTGGCAAATTTCTGGTGAGAATTTTGGAATACTGCTAATAACCTTCACTCAGTACATTTTCCAAGTGAAGAGAAAATTCAGTTTTGGATCTGCTAAGGATTATACATATATAAGCATTTGATGATTATTTTAGCAAAGTATTATACTCATAAATTTACCCATTCTAAACCTTTTTTATAGTATTTGGAAATTAAACTAAACAGTATAATAAGACCATTCAACTATTTAAAAAAAATCAGGAAAACTGTGGCGCTAAGCAGCTATTGCAGTGTGCTTGTTGGAAGGTTTGGCTTCAGACCAGACTTGTGATTTATATCAGCTGGATTTATGAGCCCTGCAGCTGGCGGGATGAAAGAGTTTCCACAGCAAAGACGGTATGTGCCTGTGTGCACGTATGTACAGTATGTTTTGGAGTGTGTGGGAGCAGATGACTAATGGTTGAGCGCCGCTTGTGATTTCTCTGGGAAAGTCATCACAGACACCCAGTTTGTAATAAATGCATTAGTGGGCCATCGGCTCACTCGCTGCTCCCTTGATGTGTGACAGACAGTGATTTAACAGACATTAAATGAAAATTATTGAAATAATTACTTAAACCCATTTAAACCTGAGCAAATTGGCTTGATTTCTTTCAAAAACATGGAAAGGAAGCAATAGGCAACCTAATAAGAAATGACCGAAAAATGAGCAAGAAATTATTAAAAAGTACCATGAAATAACCTGAAAAGAAGGACACAAAAAAAGACAAAATCCAGAAAATCAAAAAGTCCTAAAAATAGAATATAACAAAACAAAAACAGAGCAGAATAAAATAAAACAAAAAATATATATATATATTTTTTT